>NC_056463.1:7607483-7907483 GCF_008729295.1 Plectropomus leopardus
TGTTTGCCAATCGGCTATATCCTGTAACAAGTTCGTTTAACCTGTTGACAGCTTTTAGCTAGTGGTCAAAATCAATTAATACAGCTTTAAAGATACCAATAAAGCATTCATGTGTTTGTTAACTTGGTGTAAAGGAACATTAGATTTCATAGAAATGTACTTACTGTTCATTACGCAGGATCCTCTTTGGAGTAAAAGTGCTAGATAAATTTTAAGGGAAGAAGAGGAACATCCTGAACTTGTAAGGGAGCTCTGAAATTTGTTGCTAATGTTAATTCGTGATCTGAGATGCCACCTGGTTTACCTGCATCCAGCCAACCTATCAGCAGACTGGAGTGCTGCTGTTTAATGCTGCACATCACTGCCTCTGGTGGTCGGAGGATTTATTGCAACAACACTAAGTGATGATCAGGGTTTTTTGAGCACATGCTTAAGGAAAGCTAGAGGTATACATTATTCATTATAATTAGAGTTTTATTCTAACAACCATAACAAAGTACACAAAACCATGTCATACAGTTACATATAACTGAGATATTGGCTATCTTTTGGGCTTTTAACTTAACTTTAAGTATTTATTTGTTGACTATTTATTTACACATTTTAGTCTCTTTTATCATTTTTTATTAGATGGTATATTATTTGTATTATTTATAACATTTTTTGTCTAATATTTGTACTGTTGTCCTTTCATTTACCTTTTATCTAATATTTAGAATATTTTTCCTCAATTTCCTCAAATACTTATTTATTTACCTATAATATTTATTATATTTTTTTATTTTATTTTATCTTTTCATCTATAGGTTTTATCTGCCACTGGTGTTTCTTCAGATATGGTAGTGATTCCTTAGTTCCTGGTTTTAATGAGTACTCTTATTTCAGTTCTTAAATTAATTACAAGTCTTGCTTCTTTTGTTTTTACAGATGTGCCTGTATACGTGTGTGTATGTGGGGGCATGCTTGTGTGACTGATAAATTGATATCCTATTTTGTGGTTTTATTTGTGTGTTATCTTTTATTGATCTATTTATCTTATTTTATTCTATTTGTTGTTCTCTTATTGATTTTGAATTCATATGTAATATACTTTGTCTACTTTTAGTATAATTATTTTAATTCAATTTTAAATTAAAATATTTTTTAATTTGATTTTAAGTTCAGACTCACGTCAGTCTCATACCCACTTCCTCAACCTGCCAAAAGAAAGAAATTCCACGGGAGGAAGTGAAGTTTTACGAGGTAAAGTGACACTTGATTTACAGAGCAGGCGCCGCATGGCAACATGTGTTTATAGCAGCGGATGACAGGCGCTGCATGTGCAGCCAAATCAGAGCTACACACAGTCTGTGTGTTCGATAAATAGATACTAACAGATAGTTCACAGTCCTTCGACCCAAACCATATTAAAATACAGACAATGTAACAATGTTATGTAACATCCAGTAGTAAGTTCTGATGCAGGTGATGGCAAAACGTTAACTGGATGCAGTTTCTATAATGTGAAGATTACATTTTTTCTGTTCTATATTAAAGTAAATGTAATATCTTTGTTGTTATTTTTTGACTGTCAAACATGAGTTTGGTAACATGGGAGCTTGTTTCTCTGGTGATGGGCTTTTCTTTTCCTATTTCTGGCTTTTTACAGACAAAACAGTCATTTGAGAGATGTAAAAAGGTTACAGTATTTTAGCTTGTGCTGTAGTGCCATCTACCAATACTGTTGCTGGTATTTTCTGCCCAGCCTCACCTAATTCTACCGTACTGCTCTCACCCTCTAAAATGACATCTGGGTAACATTTAGCCCTGACTAAATGTAGCAAAAGGTTTATTAAAACAGAAATGGTGGTGCATTGAACACTTTTGTAATGTTACACAGGTGCACTGCCTTTTAATAAGGCTAGATTTAATTCAGTTGCGTTCAGAGGGCTTTTTTGGCATGGAAAATATAGATTTAACAAGTGTGAAATGCAAACAAAAAGATGTGAGTATTATAAGTAAAGATCTAATGGAATTTATTTATAATCACGATGCTGCTGATTGGTCAACACCTCTGACAGACCCACCCAAAAAAAAAAAAAAAAAAAAAAAAAAAAGTACCTCATAGCCTCAAAGAATCATGTCGTTCAGTCTGGAAACCGTAGCAAAACGTGGCACACCATCTTGTGATTGATCATGCTCCATGTGCATGCAGCTTAAATCATGCTTTCTGTCAGATCTATCAGAAAACAAAAAATCTGGTCTAAAATGAGACTTTTCTGTCTGTGAATGGAGCTTTATCTCAGTTCATGAATGCCTGATTTAACTAAACTGAAAAGTTACTAAAATGCTGTGGCTGAGGTTGTAATGGTAAGCAACACTTTAAGAACAGCTCAGAAACATTGAACTCAACCTTGCTGATGTTAGGTAGAGGGCTAGGCTCCTGATTAAATACAGGACTTCCCACTGAGCTGATAAATTGACCACCTTCCCTCAGGTGGAGGTGTCTGCCGCCTGCCTGTAGGGGCTGCACCTCCGCCATCTCAGGTGGCCTGGAAACCCCCCTCTGC
This sequence comes from Plectropomus leopardus, assembly GCF_008729295.1. Lineage (NCBI taxonomy): Eukaryota > Metazoa > Chordata > Actinopteri > Perciformes > Serranidae > Plectropomus > Plectropomus leopardus. The sequence continues at coordinate 7,610,033 of NC_056463.1, forward strand.
CCCTGCAACACACACTGAAGGCAACAGTTTTATTTTTGGAGTGGCCACGGGCACGGTGGCTCGCTCCCTAAGGCTTCAGTTCACTTCAGGATGAGTGGCCCTGTGGCACTCTGAGCCGGGATTAACAAGCAGAGAGCAGTTTGTCCCGACAGCCGCTCACCAAAGGTAAACCAGTCAAACTCAGTGCCTGTTGATTGACAAGCTGATGGTACTGCAAAGTGGTCCTGACCCGTCGGCTGGGTGCTAACCTGCAAAAGCTGCATAGGATTTGATAGAAGCACGTGCACGATCTGAAATCTTTGACGCATGATGCATATCAGACATAGAGAGGAAGAGCTTGCAAAGCAGTGTTTACTATGTTGTATGCTTCTGCACAATGGTGCCATGACAAATACATGTAAGCATGAGTCAAAGATTAACAGAACTTGCACACCAGCACATTGATTACACTTCTTTCTGGCGTCTTTATCCACTTTTAGTTGTAAATTAATGATATGTCCTTGTAGCTCCTTCCTGACACTGACTGTTTGCATTGCAGGCTGTCCAGCAAAACACAAACACCTACTTCTGCTTTAGGTAAGTGTTGCTCAGTTTCACACGTTAACAACCTGATGATCAATTAACAAAGAGCTCGTCCTCCATTTTGTTTAATCGAGCTCTTTACAGCCAGATAGATTGAGGTCATGGCACAGTTTTATCACAAAGCTAATCTTACACTTTCCTCTTTTGAGCTGCTGCAGTGGAAGCCTCCCAGATATCCAACCCCAGAGCCTTAAAAGGGGGGCTTCTCATGTGTCAGCTGCCCTCCTTGTCACTGTGACTGCAGGAGTCGCTTTGACAACAGGGATTTGCGTTAGACATTTGCTCACAAAACAGCCAAAAAAATGTTTAAGGACATCTCAAAGGAGGAATTTCTACGCTGCCGCTTTAAATATTGAAACAGAGCTTGGCAAAACTTGCAGAAAATCTCTCCCACTGGATATGTTTCTTGTGCTTCTCTCAGGCCATAGTGGTGTTAACATGACATATATAAAAGTTTAAGATAATCATCGCCCCGAAACACGAGGCTAAGCTCGTCGTCGGCGCCGCTCTGAGAGGATTTGGGCCTCGGATTGATTTCCAGCAGACTGAGGCTGTTTGTATGAGTACAGGACGGCAGGCAGCAGGTGCTCGGTGTCAGGATGTTTGCTCTTATTTCCCTCGGGCTAAAATTAGTCCACAGACCTTTTCTAGTGTCACACCAACACGCCACTCCAATAGTCAAACAGAGGGGGAACAATTCAGCTTGTGTTGCCTCTCGAGAAGTAAAAGTAAGATGAACAAAACACACTATTGTAAAATAATTATGATTTAAGATATTGTGTAAGCTTTCCAACAATATGTGAGTTACAAATTTAACCACAGCTCAAACTGGAAAACTGAATATAATCCTGGGTGCATGTTACGTTTATTGTCAGTTAATTACGCTTCCGACCTTTGACCTTTTTCTTATTGTTAACTTGTAATGCTAATTGCCGAGGACTTTGGATCCAATTTACTGCCGCTCACGTTTTAAGTTTCTTTGCTCATGAACAGTAGCTAAATGCTGCCACCCCTCCTCTCTGCATGAACCAGCTCACCCTCCTGTATGTGTCAATCATCTCCCTTCTGGTTTACTTTTATTTCCTCCAGAGGTCATTTTTAAATCCGACAGTCTCCTTGAGAGACTATTTTCATAAGTAGTTTGTCATCAATTCAAAGCAGCCTCGCCATAAGCAACAGCTTTACATGCCTTTCTATTTCCAAGAGTGACGCTTCTTGTAGCCATGCAGCATCTTCAGGACCCAATTAAGAGTTTTGAAACCTGCTAATGAGCTCGTTGTCATGAGAGCTCATAGTTTCCCGAAGTCAGCTGCAGACTTGTCTCGGAGCTATTAGCACGGGTTAAATCAGTGCAGTTGGGAAGCAGCTGAATACACCAACACTGGGGACACAGTGGCAGACAATGAGCTCACCTACACAGTGAATGACAAAGACAGCAAGAACAGAAACTCTTTAACAGCTAAAATACTGAGGAAACAAACATCGGAAATGTGTTTAATTGAAGTTATATTATCGTATTAAAAGATTTACCACAGCTGAGATTATTATTCACAGGATCAAACGAATACCTGCAAAATATAAACAGAAAAAAATGTATTTGCTGCACTACCTTTTGTAATATGATACCAAAGTGTCACAAGAAAATTGTTATTACAACAGGCTTGAAGCACATTTCCAATCTAAAGATTGAAATACAAAGAATGGTGAAGTGATATAGATTGTTTTTTGATAATCCAAAATTCAAAGTCCATCGTGTGTTTCACAAATCTTCATAGAAGTGTCCAGCTGAAAAGAAAAAAATCCCAAAAATGTATTACTGACATATATACCCTTCATATACACACATTTAATTAGCTATATCAAATATCTAGATTATTCATAACTAAAAATATATTATTAACAAGTTCAATCATAAACAGACAATAAATTACCTTTATCAAATATCTGATATATCCCTAATTATCTAAAAAAAAAACCTAGCATAATTTGGCCAGCTGCTGAGATTTATTGCACAAAATGTATACCCTTGTATGTAGTCTTGTATGCATACCCTTCATATAGGCATAATTAATTACCTATATAAAATATCTATCATTTACTTAATAAAAAGAATACTGACATGTATATGCTTCATACACAGACAATTTATCAACAAATATCTATTGTATACCAATTGAAAAATAATAATTAAAATTTGTAGCTTTCATATATATAAAATTCATTACCTATATCAAATATATTTTTTATCAATGATTATTTAAAAAAAAAAACTCAGATTATTTGGCCAAATGCTGACATTTCATGCATTAAAAATGTACTTTCTGATCCGACTCTAAACTCTTTAACGTCTTGTGAAGGGCTCTTTGCATGGGTGAAATATGGTCTCAATAAAAATATCAAATGCAAGTCTCCATCAAAATTAATCCAAGGCAAACTGTAGGATATGTGCATAATTCAAATATTTTACATTCATTATATTTTACATTACAGTACATATTTAAAATGACCAATGCATTGCAACCAACAGGTCTTCATCAGGGCCATTGTCAGTTGTGGACAATACAGTGTGCTTTGGATTGTTTTTGAAGGAGACTTGCCTTTTACATTTTTTATTAAGACCATATTTTATCCATGCAAAGAGTGATTACCACATACTTCTACTCTATTGTCTTAGAAACCTTTTAAAATTTCTAACTGCTTGGTGATTGAAAACATCAAACCATGCAACCCTGATAAAAATTCCTGCTGGTGTCTTGATAATGTATTTCCTAAGCCACAAAAGTCAATGCCAGAAAACAAGGTCATGTGTAACCTCCTTTAGTTGGATCTTGGCTCTGATTTTTTTTGGGTGGGAGTTACTACTGACTCATTATTAGTATTGACTTCAAATTATGTTAGAGGCGTTTATTTGTTGTCAAGTATATGTGATGAAACTAACTTTTAATAGCAAGCCTGTTTTGATGAATATATTTTTCACATATTTTTGCATCTGCTTTGTTGTTATTAGAAAAGTAGATCTTTGGCTAAAGCTTAACAAACCGATGTGTCTCGTGTGTCTTGCAGGAGTCTAAAAATGCTGATGGAAGTGGGTTACACTAACGGGCTGGAGCCTGACCTTTCCCAGCAGTATCCTCCTCCCTTACTGCCAAAGCCAGGCAAAGATAACGCAAGGCTTCAGAAACTCAAGAAGAAGAGAGCCAAGAAAAAAGGCAGCCTCTCCCAGACGCCTATCCCCTTCCGCTCCTGCTTGTCTCCTGTAAACGAAGCGAGCACAGACCTTGAGCACAGCGACCAGTCCAGCCCACCAAAAACACCCGATACAGTCTACTTTACGGACCCGTCAGTGTCCACTTTCCCCTTTGACTCCCTCTACGATCACTCTGCATCTGCATTCCCTCATCCTCAGAGCAGCCCCTACGCCCAAATTGGCAGCTTCCCCCCCCAGTCCTACACAGCTCAGATCAGGACTTCTGATGAGCAGGTGGCTCCGATATATGAGTGCTCCTCTTTTTTATTCGATGACGTGACTCCTCTCATGATGCCTCCTTCAACCTCACCACCCCCATCATCACCTGAGCAGGTTCCAGCACCACCTCTCCCAACTGCTCTCAATTTGAACATGACACCAAACTCCCATGGGTCAGTCACAACAATCCCTCCAGCCGCTGTGTCACAAGCCAGCACCAAAATATCAACCCACAGCCTGACCCTATCCCCAGCCGCCCCCAACTGTGGCCCAGACCCGACACTTTCTCAGGTTGCAGACCTACCTCCTTTTCCAGCGCTGCTATCAGTTTCAAACACTCAGACACAACCTTTTATTCCCAGCCAGAGGGAGACAAACGCCAGTTCAAACGACAAGAGCCAGACAGTGTCCTGGACTGCCAGACCTATCAGCAATGGCAACTTTGTCCCAAGCCAAATGTCCCCTGAGATCACCGCCTCAAAAATATCACTTGTTGAAGCAGTGAAAGAGACAAGGCCTGACCCCCTACAAAGCAGGATTTATACCTCAAAGGCAACTTTTTATGAGATCTCTAAACCTCCCTCTATCCAGGACCTTACCGTATTAAACCCTACCTACCAGGGAGCATCTTTATCTGACGTATACACAAAGAAAGCAGCTGTTAAAGTGGTGAAAACTGATCAGACACTGAATGTGTTCAAGACCCAAGGTGGAAGACCTAAGACTCCCTCTTGTACACCAGCTCGAGTATCTACGCCCTTTATTGAAATATCAAAACCAAACCCACTTTTATTTGCTGCTTTTAACTCCTCCAAAGGTCAACACGATTCTGCAGTTCCAAATGAGGCTCCAAGACACAAACCAGTGATTCAAACTAGAGGTATAAGTAAACCTCCAGTTGCCATAGAAGAACGAAAGCGGACTGATGTTGACCACAATACATCTATCAAACAGGCAAACAATTACAACGAGATAGAGATTCAAAACACACAAAGGAGTACAATAAATCTAAACTTTACTAATACTGAGCTGTACCCTAGAGAGAATGTAGCATCAAGTATGACTTCACCTGTATCTCCTGTGGTAAAACCAACACCAACAGAATCAGTCATCCCAAAACTAACAGACCAAGTTTCAGAAAATGAAGCTTCACCTTTGCCAAAAGTTCCATCATTTTTATCCACTGCACCAAAGACTTTGAATCTCAACCCTACGCCGGTGATTTCAATCCAAACACGACCAAGTTCAAGCCCCTTGTCGTCCCCATATCATCCTCCAGTGATCGATGCACGGAAGTCTTTGTCATCACTATTGGAGAGTCAAATGTCATTAGCCTCCTCAAAGCCTAAATCACGATCAACATATTATGGTCTTACTCCAGCTGAGTATGCTGCCTACGGTGGGATTAAGACTATTGCATCACATCACAGCCCTGTACCCCCAGGGATTAATGAAACCTCTTCAAACAAAATACAGTCAGAGGTAGCCGTAGATGGATCGAACATCTCAAAGTCTGATGCAACAAAACAATTCAATGGACATCAAGAACTTCCATCTTCAATTGAGGTTTCTGAGCTTCAAGCCAAACAGATCTTCACACATAACAAAGATGTACTTGAGGAGAGTCACTCTGAAGCTCAAAATATTGGAGTACAATCACTTAAAACATCTAGCGTGGACACAATAAAACCTGAGCTTCCCCTTGGCTTGGCACAGAAAACAATGCAACAATCCACAAGTGATGTATCCACACCAAAAGACTCATACTCTGAGGTTCCAATACCAATTCTTAAAGCAGGTGAGGTACCCACACAAAGTGCGGCAATATTTTCCATAGAGGCAGGGCTAAATAAGACTACATGCCTGACTGATAGCAATGGTCTGTCGAGCACTTCCCCTCCCGTAGTGAAAGTGGACTCAAATGCAGAAACACAGCATAAACTGATAGACGTCAAAAAGAAAGGTGGTAATCATGAGAAAGCACTTGCAAAAAGAGAATCCAAGGTTGCAAAACAACAGTCAAAACAAGTAGAGATAGCAACAGTCCAGTCTTATCAAACTGCTGGTGGAGTAAGTCAGTCGACAGCCAATGGCTTCAATGTCCAACTCACTGCCAAACCTGTTAAGGACCTAGCTGACCATAAAAACCTAATTGTTCAATCTCCTGCCACGGAGTTAGAGCCCAAATTCTCAGGGAATGCTGTCATAAATGGTTCCTTCACTGTAGGATTACAACAAGCCACCACACTGGTTTCAGAAACACCAGTGCCAAGTAAAGTGGCTACTGAAGCTGTTTTACACAAACAAAAGGAAGAGGTAAGCCAGCAAATAAAAGCAAGCAGGAAGGTAACCCTACCCAATAAAACAAACATAGGGAACATTTTGCCCTCTTTGGTTGCTAATACAGAGCATATCCCTGACAAAACAAACACAGAGCCCCAGTTCTCAAACGTACTCTCTAAAGAATCCATTATTGCAACAACAAGATCAATTTTGCAACATGAGCCTGTCAAAGCATCTGTATGTCCTGCACAGTACAGTATCAGCACAGTATCTGCAGGTGTCCAAAGCCCAATAATTACACAACAGCTCAGTGCAGAAACCAAAATTCACAGAAATAGTCAAGCAGTAGGAAGCAAGATCCATTTGCCTGCAGAGGGACTCTCTTTGAAATCTCCTCAAGCACCAAATGTACCAAATACACCTACTGTTACACCGAACTTAGTGGGAAAACATATCACAGAACCCACATTACCTGACCTTTGTATCGCAGCACCCAAATCACCCAAGACTTCAGGCATTAAATCTCCTTTACATATGACTGCCAGTGTGCCAACAAAAGAGCTCCCAAAGCTAACTAAGACTCGTGAGAATATACTTCTGAACACACAGAGTAGCATCTTAACCAATGGCCAAGATAAAGTTGTTCAAGGAGCAACTTTCTACACAGACTCAAGCAGGACAACAAGAGAGGCCATACAAGCTACTGAAACTAGTCTCAACATCCCTGCTAAAGACACTATACTGCCCAGCCAAGTTAATACAGAACCTAAATCTCCCACTTACAATAATATTGACATTAACAGAGTTAGCAATTCAACAGTAGATACAGCATTGAATCCGCTACCCGCCAGTGGAAGAGCAGGTCTATTGACTGGGAAAACACCAACAGAGCATCTCTCCTCTGTACCTATTAAAGCAGAAACCATACAAACAAAAAACGTCACAGAAACGAGACAAGTTACTAATCTTCCGAAAGGAAACGTAGTAGTGAACAATCTTAGCGGTGAAACCAAACTGTCCAATATACCATCTATAGGATTGCCACCAGTCAGCAAGTCTCCAACAGACTTGGTTCGAATTGCACAACCAGGAGGTGTAGAGTCTAATCAGCACAGCAGACCTGTTGTAGAAACTGCACAGACTAACAAACCCTATTTGGGCGGCAATGTTCAAAGTATGACTGCTGCTGTCTCCAGAGTCCCCAGTAGTCTTCATACAGATGCTATTTTGCCTACGATAGTAGAACCATTAGTGAGTATTAAACCACTTGTGAATACTGTGCCAGTTAGTAAACCTACTGTGCCATTGAGCCCGATCATGAGGCATATACCACCAAGAAGCCCTAAACTTATATCAGACAGACCTGAGAGTCAATCTGCAACAAAGTCAGTCATCGATCCAAAATCTATTTCTGGCCCTGTTGCTCAAAGAGGAATCTACACAAATTCAAGAACAGATGGTAAACAGATTGCTCACCTTCTTGGTGAGCACAGATCAACTGAGACATCTGCACCATTTACTACTAAAATGACTGTAAAAGAACAAAACCTTTCCATCCAGCCAATTCAAATCAATAAACCTTTAGCAAGTCCTCCAATTAAAAGTAAAAATGCTTTAATACCTAAGAGTGAGCCTACAGTTCCTTCTTATGTTATGGCTACCATATCTAGTACAAGTGTAGAACAGCAAACCATTGCAAGTCAAATGTCGTCCGGATATAGCGTTCAAACTTCTGTGAGCTCTCAAACTGGAATGACACAGTTCAGACAATCGGTCACTGAAACTAAGAAATCTACAGAAACCAGCATTCACAGTGTAACCACTCAAACTCTCTCCCACATTAATAACCACATTGCTACAAACATTCACCCCCTTGCTGAAACCACCAGAGAAGCCAAAGCCCCACTTAGCCCTCATAGAGTACCTAAACCTTGGAGTACAACCAGAGCATCCCCTCTACCAGAGCCAAGAGTGTGTAATACACCTATTTCAACCTATACTCCAACCATACCCCAGTCCTCTCAAACTCTCCTCTCTTCAAATCAGACTACGGAAACGAAACCCTCATCAGTCATTATGAAAGACCAGACTAACCCTCCCATTATACCTCTAAGAAATAATACACCAATTGGCACTGTTCAGCCCCCTGCAAAGCCATTCACAGAGAAAATCTCAATACCAGACACAAAACCATCTACAACAAAGGAGGCTTCAGTCCTAACTAACAACTCTGAGGTAAAAGTACATTCCCAAACACAAAAAATAAAAACAAACCTAGCAGCTAATGCCAATAAGGAAGGAAAACACTCCTCACTGAACACTGAAACTAGTGCTCCCATCCAAACTGATCCTGTTTCAACCAGTAAACCGACTCTAAAACCACAGCCTCCAACTAAGCAGGTAGAATTAAGACCATCCTCTGCCACTTCAGAAACAAAACCATTAGTTATAAAAACAGATTCCTCAAAGTCTCCCTCCAATTCGACCCAGATTAGCTCGCAAACCAGTAATGTTCAGCCTTCCACGGGGCCACCAGTAGAGAAAATTTCCCCTGCAAAGCCAGCAACAGAATCTGTCATGAAACCATCCATAGTTAAAGCCGCTGTGATTGACTCTGCCACTCCTGCCTCTCTGCCTCAGGCCTCAGTCTCAGTCAAAGCTCCGTCCCCAAACAGAGGAACGTCACTGCCATCTCAGCCAAAAACTGGACTCAAAGACAAGGATGTTCTGAGGACCAAAACTTCACCTGCACCAACGGAAGCACCAGCAGTCGAACCCTCCACGAAGTCAACGACATCAACTGCATCTTCAACTGCTGATAAGGAGACTGTTACAGCTGATGAACCAGCTGCACCCACTGAGCCAAAAACGGCCAAGAAGTCGAAAGGCCTCAAGGGTAAGCTCAGCGGATGGACACGGCTCAAAAAGCACATGGTTGTTGAGCCAGAGGAACCTACATTTCCAGAGCCGGAGAACAAATCTAACGTCGACTCCAGTGGCAGCAACAAGACAACAGATCAAGGTGGTGATGATATGTCACACGAACAATGCACCAATAATGAGGTGGCTAACAACCATGAAGGTCCCAAGGCATTGAAAATGTGGGACGCCCTCCTCTTTCAAATGTTCTCCACCAAAGAGCGAATCATGAATCAGATCAATACCAACAAGAAGGATTCTGACAAGAAAAAGGAAACTAAAGACAATCAAGCAGAAGTTCCTTCATTTGTCAATCGCCTGCCAATTTTGCTGTACAGCCCTCGTTTTGATGCAAGGAAGCTTAAAGAGGCGGCAGAGAGGCCGCTCTCAAAAATAGCAGCAGTATTTGAAAAGGGGCTGATAAAACGTAAATCCCAGGAGGAAGAACGTAAGGACTTCAACAGGAAAGCAAAAGGATTTGGTTCGATGAAACCTACAGATTCAGATACTTGAACTGATGCGGAAGTGTTTGGGATGGATAAATGAGTGAAAACAGAAAGATGATGTCAAATAGGTGGGTGAACCTCAAAGACAAGGTGTCACAAAAAGAAATGTGAAAGAAAATATAACGATAAAAGCCAATTTTATAAATCAGGGCTCCAATGAGGAGGTAAATTATTCTTAAAGGGGAAAAACAATTTATAAGTTTAACAGATTACCACTTAATCACCAGTGTTTGCAACTTGCGCGAATACTATACTATATATGTACTAGAACTTCAACTTGGAAAGTAGATAAGTTTAATTAAAAGTAAAATCATCCCTATGTCAAATACATATTTCTGACATGTTTATCAGTTGTGGTTATTTGGGATGTATTGGTTAGTCTATACATTAGCTGTTATAACAACAGTGGTAATAGAGGTGTGGAATCTTTGCACTTTTAATAAAATCAATTAGTGATTAGTGACTTGACAAAAAAAGAATAAATATAATTCAAAAACAGAAATATTATATACTTGGTTATATTTTTGTTTTATTTGATGATAACCTGGATGTAGTGTTAAATGCATGCTCTGTAGATACTTTGATAGATAAAAGATTGTCCAATTTGTCATGCTTTCTATCTTTTTCTATTTTTCTAAAGAAAGTAAGGCTTTTAGTGTACACCGCTGGTAGGCAGTTTGTTATCACTGTAATAAATAGGGCTTTTACATTCCTGGAACAACAGGGCAGATGGATTGAGAAAGAAGGAAAACAAAGATGGATAAAGCATGAAGGTCTGGTCAGAACAGATTTAGGTTTCTGCAAGTCAGGTATGGAAATGAAGCAGCAAATGTCTGGGCTTTCAATTAGGGCAAGAAACTACAACCACACAAGGTGATACATCTTGGGGCTGGGCAATATTTAAAGAAAATACCATGATACCTAAAATATCCACTTCTGATGTAAGTTTATGATTTATGATTGTATGGTACTGGTTTAAGGGATGTATTTGGTTTTTCGTTTCTAGCTGGATGGCAACATTGGTTGGTCCACCACTATGGTCTTGACTGAAATATCTCAACAACTATTAAGAGGACTGCCAATAATTTCTGTTAAAATATTTATGCCACCATCAGGTAGAAGTTTAGATTTGTGAAAAAACTTTAGTTTAATGCTAAGTACCTGTGCAATCAATGGCATTTCCCTCAGCCTCAGCTGTGCCTTGTGCTCACTGCTATGACGTAAATGTTAGCATGCTAACACAGTAGCCATTTGTCAATGTCATGCTGTTGGTGAGGGTCTCACCCAAGTTTTTGCATTGCATTTTGTACTGTTTGCAGCAGTTGGGCTTTTTTTTCCAGTCAATTCAACATGTTGAATTGGCATCATAAATGGCGAAGCCTGGTATGAATGAAGTCACTGGTTGGCAGTGACAAACAAAAGTGAGGAAAGCTAACAAATGGCTAAGGTCAAGAGGGAGAAAGATCAAAACAAGCCTGTTACATTAGGCAAGATTTTTTTTGCCATTGAGCTCTTTGGCAGAAACGGTTTGTAATTGTGTTATTGTTTGCCAGTGCAAAATAAATATAATTTGCTCTTTTAACATTGGGTTGTGCTGTTAAAGTGCTGACTGGCCAACTAGCATCTTGAATCCATCCTGTCAGTCTTACAGTTTCCAGATAACCACCGCCTGCTGGCATAGAGAGTTATGCACATGCTGGTTAGCCATTAATTGTAGTGTTTAGGGTCTGTTCATGTGCAACTAGCTGAGACACAGGCAATGTGAGGCACCACAACAATTGGCCTTTATCACCATTTGGTTTTGATGTCAGTTTGGTGTGTTTGGGCCCTTCAACTGCACGAGAGGTCAGACTGCATTCTCAAGTGTTTTTTAAAACATCACTCATGGACACATCATCACTTCTTGGTGTTATGAGAGACCAACACATCATACATTGCCCAGCCCTAATACATCCCAGAATCAAATTCTTGTTTCATCATATCACTAGTGTTGTGTGAATACTCTCAAATTTTCACTAAAATACATTGTCATCACATTGTGTGTGTATATATGTACTGTATGAGGTTGTTTTCCTCAGTTCCAGAAAGTTGGAGATCCACTGTTTTCATCCAACACAGATGATATTATGAAAATATTTCCAACCAGTGTAACAGATAAACTCAGTGACCCTGTTGGTGGATTGTAATTTCCTGCCTTAAGGTGGATCGTCCAGGAGTTAAGACTGTATTCAGGATGTAGAAGTGGATATCAATGAATGACAATAAGATAATTATGATGATGTTGATGATAATGATCGTGATGAGGCCTGCTGTAAGAAGACAGACTAAGTGAAAACTGAGTGATAGCTGGAAGAAGGACAGGAATTAGACGATGGGTGGGATGTTTCACAGCTTTGGAAGATTTTGGTGCTGCAGTAGCAGATATTAGCGTGTTGTTTTTGTTGTTATTTTGATGCTTTTTTGTTTCCATAGCATTGTTAAAATTGTTGTGGAATTTCTTTTAGGTGAGGGGGACTTTACCCCTGTAAACAAACACAGCCCCGTTTATTACACTGATTCTTTAACATGTTATTGTTAAATGTGTGATTTAAAAAATGCATAAAGTTGATTGTGGAACTCTGGTCTTATATTTCTTTTTTTTTTTAATCCTTATGCTTTGTTTGGCACCTAAACTATAGTAATGACAATTTCCAACAGAACTGATTAGATAAAAGCATAACGCATAATGTTTGTGTTAGTCTATATTTTTTAACAATTATCATACAAATCCTAACCCTACCCTCATACTTGGTGATAAATGATGTTCTCGAGAAATCCAACGTCAGTGTCTTAACTTATCTTAACATGAATGAAATTAAACTTCATGCCAGCTTTGCAAATTTAAGAAAAGTTAGAATGATGTTTTTTAACTGCAGAACCTAACCAAATCCAGTACCTTTTTTTGAAGATGAGGAACATTTTACCTATTTGTATTAAAGTGAATTAGTAATTAAGTTATTAAATCAAACAGTTACTTTAACAACAGGTAAACATTTAAATAAGTCTAACATTATAACAGCCCGGAAACTTCTCATGTATTATTGTTTTCCTTCAGATGAAGGTTGGTTGATTAATTGTCTTCTGTCTTACCTGACTGACAGTTTGCATCGTCATTGCAGTCGCTGTCCACAGAAACCTTCTCATACTTCCCGTGACCCGTCACCACAAACTTATATCTTTTACTAGTGGAGCTCTCCTGAAATTCAGTAAATAAAACAATATTTACCGAAGACAGATTCACAAACATTTATGCTGTTTAACATCCAGTGTGAATGCAGTTTCTGCTCATCTCAAACTGCCTGTTATCGCATTCACATTATATAGTAGTATATAGTTGTAGATATCTGATATTTTTGTGGTAAAATATTTGTATTTGCTGCTTAAAAATTACAACTGTCTGCCAGAAAAAAAGTGATCAGAAGTTTATCATTGATTTACAGTGAACACATAATTGGACATTAAAGAACTATTTTCTTTCACACATCATTGCAGGAAAATCCAATAAATGTAATAAAAGAGCATCGATTAACAGATTATGGTGTGTGAATTCGCACCTTCCCTTCACGTCCAGGAGATAATGTGTCACCAAAACTCTCCCATAAATTCTTCTTGTTCAAAACACCACCATGTTTCATGTCCTGCAAATATGACAAAATACATAGTTTATCATCTCAGCAACCACAAGGGGGAAGACTGCATTAATTTCTTTGTTGAACTGAGTTGGGATGATTTACACCAGATGAAAGAAGCTGGGTGTGGTTGCACGAAGAAGCAGAGAGGAACATAGAGGAATGCTGATTCAGAAGAGCTGTGAAACAAACCGAGATAAAGTAAAGAGAAGGAAGTTATCAAACAGAGAGTTGAGGAGAAAACTGAAAAGACAAAAAAAGTTGACAGACATAAACAATTTTTGTGGGTCTAATGTCCCAGAACCAAAACTTATTTAAGTAAAGATGAGCTCAGGGGTAAAGTGATTTAGGAATCTTGCCAAACATACAGCAACAAAACAAGCCAGTGAAGCAAAAAGACAAGTTTCATAAAGTCGTGCTCATTCGAGGTAAAAATTTAGACTTACTGCAGGTCTGGAGGGCGAGCTGCACCTGCTCCCATCTTCACTTCCTCTCACCCACTGACTGATGAGATCAGCAACGCCGACTTTTAAACCATCTGCATCCTGAGACAGAGAAGAAAAAATATTCAGAATCACTGTGAAAACAAATACTTTGTTTAATAATCATCTACATCTATTTCATGTACTTTCAATATATGTTTTAACACTACATCTATCCTTAAAGAATGCAAGGTAGCAGAAAATGTTGTATTATCCCTGATGCAGGACTTCACAAAAGATTTGGTTGAGCAAAATAACAAAAATTATTGTAAAAAATAAAATAAAATAAGCGATTATTAGCAATTTAAGCGAAAGGGACAGAAGTAAAGTTAAAAGTTTCCTGAGGTCTCATGAATAGTTTTAAATCCTTATGTTTTAAACAGGAATTGTTATAATATTAGAAAAAGCCACTATAATAAAGGCTTTTTAGCATAATTCCTCCTTATTTCTCATATTTTTCACAGTTTTGGAGTGCCTGGATTTCCTTCCTGTTTATATTGTCATAATATTCTTTTTCACACAGCAGTTGACAGGTGGCTTAGTTGATTTTTTCAGTAGTTTTGTTCAAGTTTGCACTTTTAAACTTGATCCACTTTTTGGATCTTGTCATATAGTAAATAGTTTTAACAAACACCACACGCATGAATATGTATTATATTTGTGAATATTTTTATTTTATTTTATTTTATTTTATTTTAGTTTAGTTTAGTTTAGTTTAGTTTAGTTATTCTGCAATCTTTTCAGGCACCCCCAAATGACTGAGGTACCCTCTGTGGTAGACGTACCCGTGGTTGGGAGGAGACAACAGGGCGACAACAGTAGGCTGCTGTTGTTTCAGTCAGCATGAATACTGTGCAAATGTTCTAGGGCTGTTCTTAATTTTTTTAAAAAAGGGGGAAGTCACATGAAAACCTTCCTTCCTGTGGACATTCACCATCAAACAACAGCAAAAGTAAATTTCTGAACACTGCCACAGAAAAAAAACAAAATGAGGAATAGATATGTATCATTGTTGCTGTTTAAAGTTGCATTATCGACTTATTAACCTTAGATGGCGTGAATGAGATGGCGTTCTGGTTCCAGGCTTCTCCGGCCTCAAACAGGGTCTTCTTGGAGGAGACGGGTTCAGAGGGACTCGTCAGGTCCGTCATCACCTGATGGCCTGATCTGCCTTCCTTTGAGGAGACCTACGAAAAAAATGAGATTCAGGGTGTTCAGTAACATCACATAAACATCCATGAAACTCTCTGGTCATGGCTGATTCACTGGGAGAATTTGGCTATTAGTGTATCTGCAGTGATGAGCTGTTTATCCGTCATGGTTTCTTTTAACAAACAAACATGTAGGAGTTGCAAGTATTATCTTAAAGCAGTTTGCAGCTTTGGGAATACTGTCATGGTTAACAATATGGTTATCCACAAATACCTGCATATTGCTCAGGTCAGCAAACAAAATATTTAGTCTGCCAGAGCAGAGCTGCAGCACTTAGAGGTGTGATGGGGCTATAAGAATAACTGAAAACTGACATGTAGATGTCCACAGGCCTGGACACTCATGCGACATGTGAAGTTTGGGGCAGATTGGAAAGTCAAATGACAGCAACCTTCTGTGTTATTTAGGAATATTGAATTTTATTCAGCTATTGTTCAGCTTTGTACAGCTACACTGTTCGACAAAATCAAAAACGCTTCACAAGTTAATATCACCAACTTCTGTAGAAACTACTGCCCCAAATTTTAAGTCAATCCATTGAAATCTGTTTCGCTAAATTGCAAAGGCTGGGAATGGCAAAAAATTGCCTAAAGATGAAAATAAAACTAAAAATGGCAAGCTTCCCATTGAGTTTAGTTCATGGCTCCAAGAGGCTTTTTTTGTAGGTCTTGGGGTGTTACACATGTCTCCAAAAATGTTGTAGCTCAAGGTTAGTCCTGGGGCTGCTGCATTTAAATTTTCTATGGGGTGCTACAGAGCCACACCAAAGGCCACACATCTTGCCACACCGAAGCAATAAAAGAAATCATATCAGATATCACATTTTAGGACTTACGATGTGTGTGCCAAGTTTCGTGAGTTTTGGTGCATCCCTTAGATGCACTTTACAATCAGACAGGGGTCAATGAAAGTAGCTTTGTAAGCGTTTTAAGTTACTGTTTAAAAATGCTGAGCGTTCAGCAAAAGCCGCCGAACTCACTCAAGTTTTCCACATTTGCAGCACAAAAAGAAAATGACTTTATTTAAAGTCTCCCTCCAGACACCTTCTAAACTATGTAAATAATAGCAATGTACCAGAATACTTTAAATGGAAAAGCACAAATAATTTGGTGGAAACAAACTATAACTTTACCTGAAGTTGCTCATCATTATTCAGGAAAAAAAAATCAAGTCAACTTTGTTTCGGCCATTATGTTTCCTCATATAGATTCTTAGCATTGTGGATGACCACAAGAATAAAAAAGGTGGACTATTTTATGCAATGTTTTTTGTAAATTATAAATAAGTAGTCACACTGCTTTGTCATTTTTAAAATGCAAACTTTTGAATCAATTAATCTTTTGATTTATAGAGCATTTTTTTCAGCTGCTGAATGATAAGTGTGAAGGAATGATGGTGGGGATTCAGACAGTTTGAAAAACTAAGTTCAGTTGGAAACAGAAATGGGGGGATATAGAAAGAGACAATTCGATGTTTTCAGGCACAACAATTGTATAGCCAGTGAATATTAGGTCCGAAATATTAACATTTGCATGATTTAATGGAACTAAGGGTTCGAGCGCATACAGATATGAATAATGACATGTCAGTACACCTCTAGTAAAAATACAGTAGCACTGGAGGAAACACTGGAGAAAACGCTATTGTTCTGAATTCAGTTTTTTAAGAGCTGTAGTCTTGCAGAAGAAAATGTCATTAAGGATAAACACATTTTTATTGGAGATGTTGATGTTCAGAATAAGTCATGTAGTAACTGATATATTAGGAATGCTTTGGACTGTGTTACGTCTCCTGCAGATAAAATTCTTTTGGTCGTCTGTCACGGGTGATTTAGAGTGGAAAATAGCTTGTTGTGTTGTTAATAAATATTGTATTATTAACAAAGTGAAAAAAGTAACCTTCACTACTACTGTTTATCACTACAAATATCAACAACATCCGGAAACACCACCGATTTCTCTGATCTGAGCTCATCTGTCATGTCACAGTGGAAAACATGTTCCTTTGCCAAATTTCATATGAGGTGATACAGGCATCAAATTCAGGATGAGGATATATCTACAAAAGTACTAAAGTTTATCAGTTTGAACATTATATATTGTTCAAGTTAAACACAGCACACCAACTTTTTTTCTGGAATTGGGATTGTGTATTCTGAAAGACTGACCTAATGGCAGTGTCTGTAATAGTCCTGAAGTATTTTCGTTACTATAGTGAATATTATGACAGGTTTTAATTGTGTTTTTTACAGCGTAACCCATATTTCAAAAAGCTACAATGACAACATTTCTGGTGCCAATTTACTAAACAAAAAACAGCATCAGAGAACAGATCATTTTTTATATTAGATTATTTTCTCTTAACAAAATGCCTATACGCATATATATATAACAAAGACTCCAATAAAGTTATTAACAGTAAAGACAAAATATAATAAATCTGAATCCACAGGATGATGGGAACCTTCTTTAAAAGGTATACTTTGCTTTGGCAAGTATCATTTCACCTCCAAATGACCCTTAAAGTTTAGTATTACATCTTCTCTGTATATATATTTAAGTAATAATATCCCCATAGCTTAGTGTTTTTGTTTTGTTGTGTTTTATTTTGTTTTTGCTTCTTTTCTTTAGTTTTTTAGCTTTGTACTTTTCCTTTTTAAATCATAATTTCAAATGCACAAATGGAAACCTGATGCATTTCTGGAACTGCAATTGCACTGTAATTTGAGCATCTGTGAATAAAAACAAATCTTAAAAAAGAGGGTAACTCAATGGGTTTTTACCTCGAGAGCGTGTGTGTACTGCTCCAGTTTCTTGTCGATCTTGGAAACAGCCACGGGAGGTGGCGTCTTCTTTATGTTGCTGGTGCTTTAAACAAATGGATAAATGTTCAGGTTAGTTGTGGCACAAGTATATTTCTGTTAGAAATCTGCTGTTGAACAAGTGTCATACTATTGATGCACGTGAGCTAAATACACCACAGGACAAGTCTGGGTATGACTTTATTAAAGCAGTGTGTCTGTGTAGAAACCAGACTTTCTTCTGAACTCTTTTGCTCTTTATTTTTGTACCTGCAAATAAATAGGATTTTTGGTACCTGAAGCATTTCAAAGAAGTGAAGTAGCACTGGCAACTACTAATAGAAGAAAATTAGTTTTCAGCAGGTTTTTTTTTTGTTTTATTCATGTCAAGACACACAAACACAGACTCACCTTTTCTTCAGAGACTCAGCTCTCTCTATGATCTGAGGGGACAATTCAAACATTTGATGGTTAAAACTCACAATGATTATGCTGATAACACACACTTGGGAAATGGCCAATGGTAACACATATTTGTATAGAAGCAGGCTGCAGTTAAGAGCTACAAACTGGCACGAATTTGTAATTTTTTGCACAGATCGAGGCAGGGAGCATGTTCCCTGACTGCTTTGCACGTGAGGTTTTTCGAGATCCCCTAAAATCTAGAACACTGAAAACAAATGAGCTGTTCAAGGTGTTACTTTATTTATCCTTCCAGCTGTCAGGGTTGTTTTATCACATTGTGGACATTTGCTGAGTGCTTGCACAAAGACTGGTGGAAGAGACTTGATGTCTGTTTACTTGTCTGTGTTTTGAATGAAAAAACATGTATTTAAAATAACAATGAACTGTATTTATAGACCGTTATTTAAACCAAGTGCTTAAACTGGGATTAACACAAATCTGCAATGAGGAAATAAAATCATACAATTAAGGATTGCAAAAACAAGATACCAAACAATAACATAAGATTAAAATAAAAATATTAACACTCTGAAACCTGGATCGACATCAGTTTTCTTGTGCAACAGATGCTTTTCACAGGCATTTAAACCCATGAAACCTGAGCAAACTGGTTTGATTTGTAAAAATGCAACAAGCATCTTGGCACAAAATGTCCCACAAATTGCAAGGAATATGGAAAAGCTGGCAAGAATGAACAAGAAAAAAGTGACACTAAAGAGAGAGAGGGAGAAAGTTATTAGAAAAAAAAGATAAAACAGAGAACTAATTATAATTACATATTTAAAGATAATTATATTTCATTTTTAGCACATTTTCTTGCTTGATTGTTTGTTTGTTAGTTTGTTACCATTTGTCTTTACTGCTGATTTTCAGGTATTTTTCTAGTATACTGTATATCACTAAGTTTATATCAGCTGGTGACGTTTGACCCTGACACTCGTCTACAGCAGCACTCACCGTGCATTTACCGTCTGTTGAGACTCTGCTGTTCACTTCATCCTGTAAAGAGACACACTGTTTAAAAACAGATCGCTGCAGCTGTCAACAGATTCAACTAAATTACATTTTTTTTGTATAATTATGACATTTATTTAGTTACACTTATTTCTAACATAGTGCGAAATTCAAGTCAATGCCAACAATCAGAAGACATGCAGAGACTTACTGGATAAAACTGAATGAGGAGTTTCTGGAAGAAGAGCAGGGAGCATGAAATAAACATAGCATGGTTAAAATCAGTGATTCATCACAGTCATTGAGAAGCGTTAACATCATTTTGATTACTGGCAGCCTGTAACGCTGATCTCCCTGATCCAACATGTTGGTCAGAATCTGCAGCTTTTTAATTAATTATTTTTTATTCCAGAGCAACATTCTTAATACAAACAGAAAACTTGGGTTTATGGGAAATGTAGTTTAAGAGGAAAACCCCTTAAATTCCTAGTTGAGCTGACATTATAGTGTGCACTCTGCAAATGTGTTATCAAAAAAAATATGATGAATGATTAGATATCTAATCAGGACTTTACTACTACTTACTACTACATTACTGCATTAGTCTGTTATTTTATAGCTTCATGTTTTGGTTGCAGAATATCGCTGCATGTGGAGAGATTTGATGCATAAGCAAAGGCAGATTATCAAGTGTCCAATTTGGTTATTAAAATACGGCAACAAAATAGCAGCTCGAAAACTCTGTTCACGTTAGAGGACATCAAAATCTGATGGTTCATGGCAATTTTTACTGTAACTCCTAGGGCCCGCTTTGATCAAAATCAAGCTTATCACAAATATTACACATTAATATTATTTTCTACTTTTATTTTTGTCAACCAACATCAGTCCTAATCTTAAACATGAAATAGTCATTAGTTTTCAGAATTTTAACTCCGTAAATGCCACAAAGTTTTTAGATTAAAACAAAAACACAAAAAATAAAGAATTATTTTCAATATACTACAGACAAGGTATATGTTGTTTTTTTGTTTTTTTTTTGATTATCACATTCAGAGCTATGTCAATCATTTGCAGCAATATTATTTGTGACAGGGCACCTCATAAAAATAGCAAGTATTTTCTCCAAATGTCAAATATGGTAAAAATGACGCTATCAGGTAGAAAATAGCAAAAAGTACAAATTCCGAGACCGAAGCCCAGAATGACACCCAGAAATAATACAAAGCATCTTTTCATGCTTTGATGGCTGTGGGATCAAAAACTGCAGTTTGAATAGGTTTCAATGGCACATTTTTTGCATTTAACAGTATGAATGTAACAATTTTGTTTACAGAGTGTGTTTTAGACTTATTGTAGAAGCTGAACTGGAAATTCCAAAATTAAACAAAAACTCATAATCTTTCCAAAATGTATGCCTTATGCATGAACACAGCCAAAATTATCCAAAAACTGAAGAATCAAAGGTGCATAAAATGCACCAAACAGTCCTTAAGGGTTAATTTTCTCCATTTAACAGTCACTTTTTGATGCTGGTGTTCACTTCAGTGTCACAGTATTTACATCTGGAAAACTTGCTTGTACAGACCCTCTTATGATTTGATGAGATACCTTAAATGTCGGGCTCATGGGGCCGTAGTTAACTGACTCTTCGCCTTCGCTGCTGCTGCAGAGAGAAACTGCAGATCTTCTGGTCACCTCCTCACTCCTCCTGCCCTCCACTGGCCTCTAGGAAAACACCAAATATCGGCAAATGTTTTAATTTCATATGCAGAAGTCTCATCAATAGTTAGAGATCAGTATAACAGTATCATACATTTCTTATTGTATATTGCCTCAAGAAAAGTTTTCCTCAATACCTGTTCTTTCTCTGGTTAAAACTCTTAAAAACGTGTTCACACTGTTCCCCCTCGCTGTGTTATTTGGTGGCAAAAGACTAATAAAAGTCTGGAAAGAGCTAAAAGTAGGAATTTGTTACAACATTTCACATCATAGCTGCTTTCGTCAAGCCTCAGTTCTGCACCCCGCGAGCCAAAGCTGCATTCTTTTACTTTATTACTTTAAGATCTGAGGCCAAATTCTGTGAGTTTTCTAATAAGCATGCATATGTATTATTAAATGTTTTATGAAACACTGTGAGAAACAATACATGTTTGGTGTTAGCTCAGCACACTACTGCTTAGCAGTGAAAGTATTTATAAATAATTGGGGTAGAACTTGCAGTTCCTACCAGAAACCAGCCATAACACCACAAAATGTAAGAGAAAACATACAAATTAGAGATCCAGTCATACAGCACAAATCTGGAATAACCTTCCAGATAATGTTAGACAAGTTCGACTCCAACAACTTTTAAGTCGAAGCTAAAAAAGTTGCATTTTTACACTGCTTCCTCCGCCCACTAATTACTGCAAACTTGTTTTTAACTGGACTGTATGACATTTTAAATAATCTTTATCTTTAGACCTTTTGTCTGCCCTTTTGATACTTTTTAATGGTGATTTTTATTTTAAAAGTTGTTGACCAATAACTATAATAATACAACAACAATAATAAAAACTTTATCTATGCAGTACTTGAAAAAAATGACAAGTCGGTGGTGGTTAAACCTGGATTAAAACATTACAGGACTGCAAAGAGGACATTTAAATCACACAATTAAAATAATACACAATAAAATGGAATTAAATACCCCGAAACCATATAAGATTAAAAACAATGATATTTATAAAACTAATAAGAAACTGAAATAAAAAAAAAAAAAAAAAGTGTGCTCGCATTAATAGAAAGTGATTTAAAGAGACGCTAATGCAGGCAGGCAGTTTTATACGGAGTAATGTTTTTAAGAGTTGAACCCCGTTTAGTTTGATTTCACTGACGTGCACAATGACGCACATGCATGTGCATGCAAGTGATGTGATACACATTCCTGCCGACGGTTTCACGCTGTTCCACTGATTAAGAGGAAGTAATGCGCCAAGAAATGCAGCTGTGCATCAGCAAAGTTAGGAAAGCGCTAGTTAACAAGAAAATAAACATTGCACACTTTGTACTTTAAAAATAAGCTTTGTAAATGTTTTATGAGGAAGGAAATAGATTTTTTGTTTGTTGTTGAGAATTAACACAATGTGTTTTAGTGGGTAACACTGAATGTAAACAGAACGTTTGTTAACAAGAAAGCTCCACAGGGGTAACTTTTTTTTTATCAAAGACGTGTATCTGCTTGAAAATCTGAATGTGCTCAACAAATACGACAATCTGCTCAATAGATAAGAGGAAATCTAAGCAGAACTGACAGTTTAGACTGAGAATGATGCTAAAAAAATGGTCGTGAGTATTCAAAAAGGAAACTATTCCTCCTCCGGGGAGCATGATGCTCAGTAAATGCAGCATTTCCAACACATTCCTTTGTTTATGGCAGTCCATCACAACCTAAACATCTGACGCCACAAAAAATAAATAAATTTGGAGCTGGACTGTTCATTAGGAGCGCTGCTGAAATACACTGTTCAGTTATGAATTGCAAGACACTCTCTGAGCACAGAACTTACTCTGGGCACAAATGGAGCAGCAGAAGCCAGGTGCAGTGAAAGTGAAACTTAATCGTTCATTCTGCCGGGTCTAAAAGTTTGCCACAGCTGCTGCTTCTCCTCTCCATTAATCTGCTCTAAACAGCTCTGAACAGATCGACAGATCAATTAATCACCCCGCAATACAAACTGCTGCTGAGGAAAAAAAATAACTTGTGGAGAGCTCCGCCTGTGTTGTGTTCACAGACCCGTAATTTACAGAGGGGACACAGAATGATGCTGCCTTGTCGTCAGCGACAGCCACACTAATCTCTAATTCTGTGGAAAACAGTGAAATGTTATGGAGCTATCGCTGCTATTATTGTTATCTTTGTTTTTTTTTAAAATCTCGTTTATAATAGAATTAGTGGTGTGAAAGTTGAGCCAGTCAACAAAAACAATAGGACTTATCCTCTGGCGACAGTGAATATCCACAGCAATGTTCATTAGTTTTCAATCTTGCCACAAACTAAAGTATTGACCGAGGAGAAATTTCAACATGACAAAAAGTCAGGGAATCTCCAAAGTAGTTTATAGTTAATAAGAATATTAATTAGCCAACCTTGTCTGGAGTCTTGTGCTCTTCCTCCTCCCGGTCTTTCTGCTCCTCATCCTCCTGCTGTTTCTCCTCCCTCCTGAGATGAAGGTCTGCCTTCTCTTCATGTGTGAAGCTCAGTTCTTCCTCTTCCTGATCATCTTCATCTCTGGGGCTCTGTCTGGTTTCTACAGACCGCCACTCCCTCTGCAGAGCAGCTTGCATCTCCTGCACCCCTCCCTTCTGTTTCTCCTGCTCCACCTCCCCATCCACCCTGCAGGCCGATCCACTGTGGAGGACATGATTTTAGTGGTTGATAAGGGTGGAAGGTTACTTATTGAAGAAATGAGCATGTTCAGATCCCAAAATACTAACACATCACACACTGAAAACATGTCACTTTAAAAAAAGAGAGACATAAAACCAGCTAATTAACTGGGTTTTTTTTTACATATTTTTTCTCTTTTTTTCCTGACTTGTTTTTTTTTCCTGACTTGTTTTTAACTTTATTATTATTATTATTATTATTATTATTATTACTGTTTTGTCATATATGTGTTTATAATATATATTCATTGGACTGTAAAGAGAAAAGTTTGGGCTATTTGCTGAAATAATAGGTTCATTTCAACATCTCCTCTATGTTGTGTGTTCTTTGTATTGACTTTGAGTTTAATAAACATAAAGGGGAAAAAAAGCCAATGTGTGGAGACCGCACCGTGGCCTCATCGTCCCCGCTGCCAGGTATGATGTCCTGTCTGCTGGTTGGCCCATGGCGTGCTGCAGCCTGGCGTCCTGTGACATGAAGACCGATGAGCTGTATGACATCCTGCCCTCTTTTCTATTGCTGGACAACTAAAATGAACCACAAGCAAAGCAGTTGAAATATTGCTTGGTTTTTTTTTTAGCTTTTAGTTTACTTGTACACATTTGAAAATTACATAAAAGTTAAATAAATAAAAAAAACCTGTCAAGAGAGGTCAAGAAGCAAGAGGCTTATACAAACGCACCCCTCTTAAATTTGAAAACAACAAACAATAACAAAAGCAAAGAAAAAAAAAAACATTTTACAGTAAAATACAGCAAAAGATAAATGATAAAAAAGAGCAAAAACAATAACCCGTGAGTTAACATTAATCCAAAGACCAAGAAGTACATATAATTCAGTCCAGTGTGTGAAGAAAAAAGGAAATGTATATATACAAAAAATGAAAATATTAATTAAACATCATGAATGAAGTGTAATGATCATCATCATTTCTTGAGTAATTTTAGCTGCAGGTTGGTGTACCTTCTCTGGAGGTCTTGTTGAAGCTTCCTGGGACTGACTGCTTTGTTGTGGTTCACCTCCCTCCTCCTCCTCTTTCTCCTGCTGCTGTTTCTCCTCTTCAGCCTCCGGTTTCCACTGTGGCGGTCTCTGCACTCTGGCCCTGCAGTCATCCTGCACCTCCTGCTCATTACGACTCTCCAGCCGGTGACTCCAGTCGCTGAAGCCTTCGTCCTCCTCCCAGAACCAAACAACATCTGGGCTTCAGCTCCTCATCCAACCTGAGGAGAATGCAGGGGAGAACCGTTACCTTTTTTCACCAATATAGCTGTGATTTTTGTATTGGTTCAGTTTCACGGTGCACAACAGAAGTAGCAAAATCACGATTTACACTGATCACCTGCAAACTCTTTTTCAGTTGTTACAGATATTGTTTTAACACAAAAGACAAGCATGAACCAACTATCAGTGAAACCACTAAACACTCTCTTTTCTGACAATTTTTCGCTTGACTTCTGCATTTTTCCCCATTTTAGGTTGTTTTGGGGGAATTTTTCCTTAGTCGAAAAAGGTCTAAGGACAGAGAGATATGCTTTAAAGCCCTCTGAGGCAAATTGTGATTTGGGGATAATGGGGTTTATAAATAAATTTGACTTGACTGGACTTGACATAGTTGCCTTCTTCTTCTCTTTTTCTATATGACACACACACACACACACACACACACACACACACACACACACACACACACACACACAGATGTCCTCATGATTTATGCTTAAAGTCAAGAAAAAACTTATTTTTGAGAGCCAGCTTTTGGGGTTTTGAACCAATTTTTGGTCCAAATGCTCTGAACTGTGTAAAATTAGCTGCAGGAATCAGAACTGAACTGGATCCATGTTGTTGGAAAAGTTAGTGCAGTAATCGGATTGACGAGATGTGACGTCAGGCTATTGTTGGAAATTTTACTTTGAAGAGTTGCAGATGTAATGCATCATTGTCAGCAGCTGAGAGGATTTATTGAACATAATTTCTAGTTTGAATTAGTAAATCCAAAGCTTTATTTCTGAACTTGGATGAACCCCTCTAGACTGAATACGCTTCTGTATTCAGCATATATATTTTGAATGGTTGTCACAATGCTTGGTTTACAGTATGTAATTCCACTTTATTTTTACACGTGTCTTTTTAAAATCCCACAACTGTCTCTTCCTGTTAAGTGTCATAAAATCATGCGTTCACTTGTGGTGACAGATCATGCTCTCTGAGATCAATTAAGGTTGTGACTGAGGCATTAATCCTGAGGCTTCACTGACAAATGTCCCAGCCAATCAAACTCTGCCACGCTGCCATTGTTAGCTTCATCTCCATCTCATTTGCCAAAAATAATTGTCAAAAATAATTTTATCAAAAATATATTACTGATTCCGAACATTTAAAACAGTTTCCTGCAGTATCATCACACCAGAACCAACTGCATTGTTTTAAGCTTTAATTACAAAATATATTTTGCCATCAATGCCAATTTTTCCCAGATTCATCAATGGTCATTATGGTATTGTATCAAAGTAAGAAATGCCATTATGCGTGCCAAAGATGCTAAATCCAGATCTGAATGGTGAGGTTTAAAACTGCAAAATCTAAATGGTGTGAATGTCTCCTGTCGCTGCTGATGGATTTTTTTTTTTTTATTGGGCAACTGGGTATGACTCAGAGGTTTCCTAGAGGGCAGTGTGTTGAGCCTGGTGGCAGGTGGCAGACAGGACCAGCAGCTTTAGACTCCATGGCAACGGAGACGGTGTCCATGGAAACAACAAACAGAGAGTCACTGCAGCTGCCCGATCCAGGTCAGCTCCAATCAGCAGACTGGATCTCATCAGCTCTAACTAAACACCTAAAAGATGATGTTTTGTTCAAGAGAAACTCAAGTGTTTGATGGGCAGTCTATCACTCACACACACACACACACACACACACACACACACACACACACACACACACACACAGACACAGACACAGACACAGACACAGACACAGACACACACACACACACACACACACACGACACACACACACACACACACACACACACACAGTCAAACTGTTGGGAACAACGCAAACACAGTTAATACTGTTACCTTCTGAGTTCAGTCTGAAATTTAGCTGATTGTTAGTTGATCCTTTGTTATGTGTATGATTATATTTTTCAGTCCTGTCTGTCTATTAACACGTGTCTCAAAAACAACTACAACAACCAACAACAACAAATTTGGTGGGATGTAAAGCCACAGGCTGAGGTAAAAGTTATTCTTTATGGTGTGGATAGTGCAACCAGGTAGCCCTTTTTTATAGTTGCTTAGATATAAAAAAGTTTAATGATTTGATTAATAACTTCTCAAACATGGGGCAAAAAACAAATCGAGAAATTTTTCAAGACTTTTTGCCCAGAATTCCTTTTTATTCCTTTTTTTAACCAAAGTTAATATATAACTTCAAAAATTAAAAGAAAAATGTTAGAATTATTATTTTTTTGGAATGCCACAGCATTTTCATATAATTTAAGTATGAAAAAACCCAAAATAATTTTAATCACTTATATCATTTTTAATCCAAGAAGCATGGCTAAAATACAAATTATTTCATTTTCTTTCTGAGAGGTGAGTTAATCCCAGTGGTGGAAGAAGTACTCAAATATTGTACTTCTGTAAAAATAGTAATACCACAGTGTAAAAATACTCTGCCAAGTAAAGTAAGTAAAAGCACACAATTATTTGCCTGAAAATATACTTAAAGTACCAAAGGTATACATAGTAGCTTTGCAGAATTGCTCATTTAAAATAAATAATAAAAATAAAAATAATAATAATAATAATAATAATAATAATAATAATAATAATAATAATAATAATAATAAATAATAATAATAATAATAATAATAATAACAATAATTGCATTACTATAAAAGAGTCATTAATGCTGCAGCTGGTAAAGGTGGAACTAATATGAATAACTTTATACAACTCCATCTATAATGATACATCAGAATTTAGTAGTTGCTTGTATATTTTGGATTGGGAAAGTGAGTAACTATGGCTGTCAATTAAATTTAGTTTCATAAAAAGCAGAATATTTGCCTCCCAATTAAAGGAGCATAAAATGGAGATACTCAAGTAGAAGTACCTCACAGTTGTATTTGTACTGTGCTTAAGTAAAAATAATTAGTAACATTCAGCCATTGGTTTGTCATCTGATAGCAGCAGACTGAGCCTTTAGATAGTTTGGCTATTTTGTGCACCACAACTCTGCTAAATGATGTGCTCTAAAGTTTGACCTCTGGTATTGATAATTTGGGAAACTTGTGCACCTGCTGATGGAACTTCTGTGTCTGTAGTAGATTAGGATTATCTAAATCTCTTAACAAGAAAAATCATTAAGATAATAACTGAACCAGTGAATAGTGAATTGTTGGATGAGTGAACTGCATTTTACGCTACAGTGCTGTGATTCTGCTCAGTAGCTCACAGACTCAGAAGATGAGGATTGTTTTCCCTAAGGAGACGTCAGGCGGCACTCTCAGCTTATTCACCTGCAGCATCGCTGGACTGTAACTGATCTACTGATTACACACAAACAAACAGCTCATTTCCACTATAATCAGCACTGCAGGTGATGGAAACTCAGCTGTAAACATCAAGGACAGCTTCATGCAAACAAACCGGTCAGCTCATCTTCGAAATTCAAAACACAGGACTCAAATTTGCCTGATTCACTGTCTTGCTTAACGTTAGATGGGAAAATAGGCAGCTGACTGCAGTATACGTCATGTAGTCTTTTATAAAAGAGGGGGGCTGAGGTCATGATTGTAAGCTGTGTGTGCCCATCGGTGTGCTTGTGATCAATGGCTTTGTTAAAGATTGGCAGGAACTCGATAGAGATCAGATTTGCTACTGCGCAGACTCTGGCACCAAATATTACTACATATTTTGGCTTCATTTTTGTACAGTAGGGTACTGGAGGCACGTCATCCACCTTTACATACTGAGACTGCAGTTAATCTTCTAAGACTGTGGTGAATCTAAAGCCACATTACAACAAGCTTTCACAGGTAATGTTTACGTGTAGTGAGCCAGCTGAAAGGCCTGTACAGAGTGAAATGTGTGTGTCGAACTCACTCTGTGCTGTGTGTGCAGAGCTCGTTGTGTTGGGGCGGCTCCGGCCAGGAAGGGCTCCTCTGTTCCCTCTGCGTCTCCCTGGCTCTCCTCCTTCGCTCCCGCTCCAACTCCTCCGCATCCTCCTGGCTCCGCTGGGCCGTCAAACTGCAACCAACATGGACACCAACAAGCTGTAATCACACTCCTGAAACACACTCCAAAAACTCTCAGTTAAGATCCTTTAGGAGCCAGTTCTCTTCCAAGGATGACAAACTGGATTAAAATTTAGCTGGAGAACCTGTATATGTGAAAAGTCAGCAGCAGTATTGGGGTTCACAGTGATATTTACCTCTTTACATGCAATCTTGCTGTTTTTAATCTCGTAAATTGCTTGAAAGGTTTTTAAAGTCATTTTACTCCAACTCACTGGCAGTATCCCATGTAGTTTATGTTTTGTGTCTGTTTGCTCTTAACTGAAGCTATTTAATGTTTACACTGCACTCTTTAAACCCAAAATCCAAACCATATTTTTTATACACGCTTCTCCAAATTAATAGTGACATATTTGATATCTTTAGACATTTAAAAAGATGCATTTTTGTTGGTTTTACCAATGTTTAACAAAATGAATTTGTATTAACTGTTATTACAATCAATGGTCTAAGACGTTAAATAGAATCAATAAAGCTGAAAAAAATAAACAAATATCAACAAAAAAGTTATGTTTTTTTCTTTCACAAAGCTTTCATCTGTATGATGCCACTTAAACACAATCTGGAAGACTTTTTTTCTGTCGAAGAGATGTTGCAACATTTTCCCTCCACTGCCTCACCACTGTCAAGCACAGCGCTCCCAGATCTCGCCATTTCCAGGAGCTCAAAAGCTGCAGATACTTACATGGTTAAAAGCATGTGGACAACCAAACATTACACCTACATGCAATTATCGAAAACGTCATTCTTAAATAATGGGCATCAATCTGCTGCATAACAGCCTCTGATTTCTGGTTTCAGACTTTCCTCTGGATGTTGAGCCAGGCTACAGGGATTTACCCCCATTCAGACACAAGAGCTTTAGTGAGGTCCAACACTGATTTCGGGTGATCGGATCTGGCTCGTTCCACTTTGTTCCTATGGTGTTAAATGGGGTTGAGGTCAGGGCTTTGTGCAGGTCAGTCAAATTCTTCCACACCGAACTGGAAAATCAATTTCTTTTCGGGCCTGGCTTTGTGTACAGGACTCATGTTGAAACCAGAAGAGGTCGAGCCCAGTTTGTTTCCACAGAATTGAAAGAACATTCCAGCTGGTGATCAGCATCGCTGGATGTTGATATTTCAGTTCAGGTTGTAACGTCAGATGACTAAAACTTAATGTCAGGACAACCTCTGATGAAACATGCTCTCATCCTAAGTCATTACATATTGCCACTTTGCAGTGGACTTCCACACCTACATTATACGCTCAAGGTAATCTAATGCATCTGATGCTGCTACCACGATGTCAGCAAAATCACATGATGGCACAGATGGTCAGGTTTAGGCAAAAGAGGCACATGGGTCCAGCAGTGTATCATGCTGACATAAAGTTGGCTTTTGGCGTCAGGATCTTACGCCAAACACAAACACAAACAGAATGAGAACAGGCTGTCAAATGCCAGCATCATCTTGATGTAGAATATCAAAAGTTAGTTGAAAGGAGAAGAAAACCAAACATCTGCAAAACATCATAATAGTAACGTCCACATAACAAGAAATTCTCACATCGGTAGACATCTAAAATATCGTCAACCTGGTTTTCATTCCAACTAAAATTTAAAATCTGTCAAACATCTTTCTGATGTCATATTGACATCCTGTGCCAGCTTGGATGACTGTCTAAAATAACAAGAGAAATTATGAAGCATGATCATGATTAATGTTCTATCATAATGTGATTGAACATTAAGATTTATTTCAATTTGAGGCCAAACCTCTAAAAAGTAGATTGAAGGGGGGATATAATGCAGGTAGATATAGTGATGATAGATTCTGTACGAGTCAAGAAATGAAAACCATGTTACCTGCTCCACGCAGTATGTTGGCAGCCAACTACACATGATTCACATTTCCTATTTGTTATTTTTCTGCTATAACAGTGAACGATATTTATAGAAAAGTTGATGTATGAGGATTTTAAAATCATAGGAAAAAATTAGTTGTTCTTCTCTTTCATAGAGAACTCATTCAGTTCTTCTCTTTCCAAAAGGGCGGGACTTAAAAAACAATAACTCTTTTTATTGTCAAAGCACATCTGGTGGAGCTGGAGCCAGCTGCTGTGCTGTTTCACTTCAGTTCAACCTCTGGAGAGAAACAAAGAGAGAGGGAGGGGGAGGTGAAGAGACGGAGGAGGAGGAGGAGGATGGAGAGAGACTGTAATCCTCTGTAGCTCCATCTCGTCATGCACGTGGAGGTCTGGAGAAAATCTTGTCAAAAAACTGGAATAATAAACTTTGGAAATATTCAGTCAGCCATTAGAAATCACACATCTCGGGAGAGCACCTGTTGTTGGACTTTGGGTGGGTGCAAACATGTTTTTCCGAAGCATGATGTCATTGTTTTTAAAGAATAATTACAGTTTATAACTATGATTTGGCTATGATGACACTGTAATCACTTAAGTTATTGCTGAGATCTCAAAGAATGTGGTGCCATTACTAAAAATGTCTGACTGGTTTAAACCTACACGGGTGGGGGATTAAGGGGTTCGTCGAACTGATTTAAAAGAGAATACAGATGCTGGTACCGTCTGTTGGAAACATTTATCACAGTTTACAACTTTTACCAACTGCACTTTAGTTTTGCAAACATAGTTTTCCTGCACAGTGAGTAGTAATTATCAACATTTCAGATACACTCCCTTTTAATATTACTTTCAAATAAAGCACTTAAGCCAAATGGCCAAATGTTTTAAACATCTTTAAAACCTGTCTAATTATTGAAATGGTCAGTCTGATCTCACTCCCAGGGCAGTGCCCCCTGGCATCCCTAAAATGATGCTGGGGGCATTCTTTAGCACCGATATGAGGCGCACAAGGCTTTCAACCAACCAACCAACCAACCAACCAACCAACCAACCAACCAACCAACCAACCAACCAACGCACCCATCCGCATCATTACTAGACATTCACAGCAACAGACATTGTTTAAAGTCAGCTAAGGGCAGGTGAGAAGGGATGTGTCCAACAAGAACAGGACTTTGACCCAGGAGACTGGTGTTCGTGTCCCATGTGAAACTAAGGCCACGTTTAGACGAGCACGGTCCTACTTAAAATGAAAAAGTACTTTGTGTTTTTCAAAACATCTGCGGTCATATTATAACATTGTGAGAACGATCCTTGTGTACACAGATCCGCAAAAACAACCAAAAACGCTGTAGTATGAAAGCCAGGCCTGTAGTTGGCGGTGTAACTTTGTAATGACACACCATAGAAGAACACCATGCGCATGAGCGAAGTGCGGACATGACGTCACTGTTCTCACAGGATCCGTGCATTGCCAGTTTACTTGGTGACAGAAGGGATTGTGTTTTCAAGAGATTAAATTAAAAGACAAAATCTACAGTCCTATATCTATATTTAAAGTTTACATGTTAAAAGGTATTCTATGCAGTATTTTTGGTTACTGTGAAAGTGAAATAGAAAACCAACCCCAGATTCACTCTCGTTTGGCGTTTTTTTCCTAAATATATTTGCTTTTTTTCCCCCCACAACGCTGTGTCTCTTGAATGCTGCTTATGGTGTAGCGCTACCTTTTTATAAAGCCCTGACCTCTTGTGAACATTGTGGGCTGCAAACTCATAAATGTTGTGAGCACCGAGAATAAGAAGAACATAAAAAACAGGCAGAGGGTAGAGTCTCTGCAGAAAAATACACAACACACTTCAAGTGGGTCATAAGTGATGATTGAGAGAGATTACTTCTGTATGAGTCTATGCATTGCTTTTAGGAAAATCCTGCATAGTAGGGATTTAATGTGAGACTACAGCAGTCTGAGTTGGTAAGTTAAATCATTAAGTGGATATCTTCCAAAGTTACCTCATATTAGCTTAAAAAAATAAACTTTGCATTTTGCACAGGCCGATGACTGGTGAAATCTGCTGGTAAAAGCAAATGTGAATTTAGTCCCAACACTGCAGAGGCATCATGGAAGAAAAACAGGCCAAAGCCTCAAGCTTGTTGGTTCTCATTAAAAGAAAACATTAAACACGCAAACCAGTTGCCTTTGTGTTGGCCGGTAGTGAGTAGATTGAATGAAAAGGCCTTCACCCAAAAATATGACAAATTCTCCCAACAATGTCAGTTCATCAAACATTTGGCTGAATGAAATCAACAAGAAAAAGAAAATCTTCAAAATTCAAAAGTCTGATGACTGTCACTGGTGCTGGCTGCTGGCGAGTGATTCAAACAGTCAAACATGCTGCGGTCATTATCATGTGGGAAGGTGACCTAAATAAGATCAAACTCACTAGAGATGTAGCAGGAGCCATATTGGCAAAGTCCATCTTTAGTTTGCTATAAATCAATTTGATGTGCGATAGGGATATGTTGGATCTCAGTCAGGCAATTTTTTGGAGGGAACTGGGTCAACTGGATATTAGGCTTAACTGTCTGGACCTCATCATTGTTGGCTGAAGGAGGAAAAGCATGAAATCCTCAAAGGACCTTTCTGTGCTGTTGCATGTTAAAGAGCTTTAGTCAGTAAATACAAATCATTTCACTCCTTACAAGAAAAGAGACTGATTTATCTCATCCTATGGATCAAACATCTTGTCCACACAAGTGATTATCTCATCATCAAGATGGGCATTTTGTGCAAACAAGATAATAACTTGTGCAGATAATATCCTCTCACTTACAACTTGTCAGATATCAGCTCTTGGTCAGTGGCCTTGCACATCAAACTAGATTATCTAGGTATGCCTCTAGCATCAGTTTTGGACGCTCAGGGACAGCGTGTCTATGTTCACTCATTACATACATTGCAACTTTTTAAAATGAACTTCTGTTTTCACAGGAAATGTGCAGTTTCCGTTTGTTAAATGCATACAGTCTCTTTTTAAAATAAAGTTTTAAACAAAGGTGAAATCATAGTTTTTAGGTTTACTTCCTTAGGTTTAGGCAACAAAAGTCTGTGGTTATAAAAACATCATGTTTTGGCTTAAAATATGCACATTTATTACTGCTGACATGTAATGTTGCATGAGATAAGTCACATATGCCACAGGACATATATCACAGGCTAAAATGCTACACATACAGCACACTACATCGCTATCTAAATAACTTGACTTTTGGTCTCATGGGTGGTAAATTTGCGAATCCTATGACCGGCCTTACTCTCCCTTTGAGTGGCTAGTGCTCGTTTGTGCACGCCAAGCGCCACTGATCAAGCGTCAGAATTTGACAAGGTGGGAGTGAGGTTGCTTGTGCAAACCTTGTCTCTGTTTATATGCAACTAATTTGCAACAGTGAATATGTTTCAAAATGGATTCTGTTTTCTATTAAATGGGACTTATTATGCTTTTTGGGTTTTTCCCTTTTCTTCATTGTTTTGGATAGCATTTTCTGGACTTTTAGATATCCTTCTGCATCTGCTCCTCACATTCAAGGATGACACATGACAACCAACGTCAGAACATCAGCAAACGCACATGCTGGCACAGATGGTTTAGGGGAACAGATTAGGGGAAGGAGGTTCATAGTCAGGTGCAAAAAAAAAAACTTCAAATTCGGAAATGAAGCAAACACCAGACTCCCAAAGTCTGTTGTTTGTGGGACCCATCCACCGTGTTGAGAACTTATGCCAAAAGTACAGTCAAAGCGGCGCTAATTCACGATTCTGGAATGACAATGGGCTGATTTGTATATTTCATATTTAGTGGACATGTTAAAACTTTTTGTTTCTTTACATTGCAATTATCAATTTTATGTTGTGACATCACTGTTTTTGTTTAGGTACAAATAACACGTGCTTAGGGTTCGAGAAAGAAATTTTTTTTAACTTAAAATACCCAATTTGGATGCTGCAAACACAGCTGAAAATGTCCTGAACTTGTTAGGAAATGCCACTGTTGGTTTTGAACAGAAGTCTGCTGTTCTCTAATGTCACCCCAACCATCCCTTCCTCATCTGATGAGGAACTCAGCTCATATACAAGTAATCTGAACTTTGTTATGAACCGTACAAATGTAACATAGCCAGGGTTTGCAGAAGTGTATTTTCTTAATTTCAGAATAAATATTGCACTTATTTTTGAAGACAAAGTTGTGGAGCCTGAAGTTCTGTATGCAGATTTTCTCTGTAGTGTTTGAAGTTTAAATAGGGACATGTCAGCTTTATTCTGTTTAATTTTCTTATATAATGTTTGTATGTCATGTTTCTGCTGTTTATTTCATTAAAAAAAGTTATTTGCTTTATTTTTTATTTGTCTGTGTTTTTTAGTCTTCATTGCTGTTTGCATTGTTTATTTAGGTGAGACATCTTCATATCCCTTCATGGAGGTTTTATCTCACCTGCAAAATCTGTTTTAATCTGTTGCTTAACTTGTTGTGGTTTTATTGTGCCAATAAAAGAAATACAGTTAAAAAACCCCATTTTAAATCAAAATATTTTAATAAAATATTTTAAAAGTAAAATTAAATTAAACCAATTGCACATATTGAGTCCAGCATTATTAAACTTTTTATGGTAATGTTTTAGGCACTCACATCACTTAGGTAAGTTAGGGAAAGATCATAGTCTGGTCTAATGAATTCAGCAGTGACTTCAGACACATGTTTATTAATTAGGCTACTCAGTCGAAACCAAAATCTTTTCCTAACCTTAACCAAAGTGCTTTTGCTGCCAAACCACAAACGGGATCTTGCATGCACTCTGTAGTTTAAGTCCTGAGCTTTATACGCCCTTCAACCACTCTGACCACCTCTTTGTGACTCAAGTACGGAAGATGAAAGCAGCTTTTCATTCACTCAAAAACACGTAGCCTCTGAACGTAATCCAAGCAGCGATTACGTATGACACCACAGCGTAATTAGCAAATCTAATTGGCTTTCTAGGCTGCTTGTGCACATTATGTTAAATAAAAAAGTCATCTGGGACTTAGAGAGTGCAGTAAATATCTCTAAAAGCAAAGCTATAGAGCAGTGACATGTCGAGATCACAGCTGAGTGCAACAAGTTACGGCCTTCTTTTGAAAGACGTTAAGTTTTAAAGGTGGGAAATCACTATCTGTAGTAGTTGTAGATGAGGCATGTCTGCTCTGTTTTATTCACAGACTGAACTACTGTTGTAACAGGATATTGTCTCTGCAGGACAATCTGTACTTCCAGGTATCTTCAGAGTTTGCCGGGACGTTTAAAGCGATGCTGCGAAGCATAAATGTGAAACGAGCAAATTATGGAGGAAATCTGTCTGATACGCATCACTTTTTCCACCATTTACACAATGAGGCAATGGAGGCCTGGGGAACTGCATTTTCTTTGTGTGTGTGTGCAGTTGCACAGGAGGGGGTTCAGGACTCTGCCAGATGATGTCATGGCCATTAAGGAAGTTGCAGCTATAAAAGAAGCCATTGAACTCAGAGCTCAGTGTCATTTTTAGTGAAGTCACAATGTATGAACAGCAATGTTCCACCGATCACGGAGGAAACAAGAGCCTCACTGACGACAAGGAACAGTAGTTAGATGCAAATACAGAAAACAGCACATTAAATTGGGCTCCATGTGCCTGTTAGGAGATAAACCAGAGTAGATTGTATTGGAGAACTAAAAAGCATCAGGGTACAAAAGAGAACAAAGGAATATGATAAAAAAGTGATCGCACTGAAACGGAATCCGATGACTGAAAAATTACAGGATGTTTTTCATAAGAGGGAGTCTTACGGAAAAGTAAAATTGTTTATTGTTTATTTATATCCACATTAGTTGTTACAAAGGCAATGGCTACTCCTCCTGGGTCCACTATCTTGTCTTTGGGTGGATTTATAAATGTTATTGTGTTATTAACGTATGATGTTCATAAACATTGAAGAAATTCTGTTATTTATGCTTATTCTTATTTTTAGGCACTATCTTTACTAATGTTAATAATTTTCTGTTATTTTCCCGTTTTTACTGTACATTTTTTACTGCTTCATAATTCCACTGGCCACTTGCTACCCATGAAAGAGGTCTGTGGAATAAGTTGGGGTTAGATTTTTGTCAGGTCATTTCAGTTTATTTGTTTTTTTTTAATTTCACATTTTTGTATTGTTTTGTTTGGCTGAGCTGGCTGGTTGGTTTTTGGGTTTATTTCTTTCTTTTTGCTCATTTTCAGATTATTTTCTTGTACTTTTGATTATTTTCCTACCCATTTTTCGGTTATTTCTTCTTAAATTGCTCCTTGCCTTCTTTCCATGTTTTTGAAAGAAATCAAGCCAAATCGCCCAGGTTTCAAAGGGTTTACAATAGCAAAACTATAGCAAAACGTCTGTTTGCAAACTCTCACACAACTCATGCAATTTAATCCAAGTCTCAATTATCCAGTCGTATGCTCAGTGCTTCCCAAACACGTACATTTTTACTAAAATGCTGTCTGAGCATGACTGATATAAAACGCACATACTTGTCCAGGCACGGTACTCAGCCGTGCATGAGACTGTTTTTACTGGCATGTTTTAAATTATAATGTTTTAGAGAAAATTAATGTGTTTTGGAAGTACTGAACATATGACTGGATACATGAGACTTGCTTTCTACTGCATTAGTTGTGTGAGAGTTTGTAAACAAATGTTTAAATATAGTGTTGTTGTTAAATGTGGTCCTTTATGACTTCAATTCATCAAGAATTTTCTCCATTTTGGATTCTCTGTTCACTAGAAATGTTGGAAAAACTAAGTTTTCTTCACAAATTTCAGGTCACATGTGATGAGTAATGAACATACAAGTATTCCTTCAGCACTGCATTCACGACAGTCACCTCAGACAACAGCTGTTGGACACAGGCTTTGAAATGGTCTCAACCGTATCATCCATCGATTGGTCTCTTTGTTCTCATCTTTTGTTTGGTGTTCCACATGGTTTGGTTCTCGGTCCCTTATTGTTCTCGTATCGAGTACACAGTATACCCCTCTTAATTGGGGACCACTACCTGCTGATGCTGAGGCTAATGCAGAAATGTTTCAAGTTTAAATTTTGTAAAGGCCACTACACTGATCTCTGTCTATATTAAACAAATGGGAAAATTCCTCAATTGTTCCTGTAAAACAGAGTAAGTTAATTTTCGTTTCAGCTTTCAGAAACTTACTTAACTCTTTATAATGAGTCTCATGATGAAATTAAAATATTTATCTTAAGTTAAGACTTAAGGACGAATATTTACTCTCTACTGTCAAGTTTGCGTATATTTTTCTAACCTTGGTTTTTCTGTCATGTGTAGATCATGCAGTGAAACTTAAGTGCTCGGACTGAGTGAGCTGATTATCTGACTGCTATATAATATTGGTGGTTAATGATGATAACTGTTTTAACCGCTGATGATTAAGTGGGATGATGATAGTTGGATGTACTCCAGGTTTTATGTCATTTTGTTAATATTGTTCATTTCTATGAACTTCTGTGGAGGGCTCTAGCATAAATTTGTACATATTTTAATTTAATTTGTTAAATATTTCAATGTGTTTTGTGTTGAAGTTAGTGTGTTCTGTGTTTAATTTAGCTGCATGACAGATTTCTCTTCGAGGACAACAAAGTTAAAGTTGAAGTACAGGTAAAAGCAAGTAATCCTGCACATTCCCTGTTAGTTGTTGCCCCCCGCCCCAAATCCCCCTCTTACAGAATTAAAATGACTATGAGCCTGGAATTTGGGTTTATCACTTCATGTCATCTTGGTATTTTCACTAAGACAGAAAATCTAAATTAGAGCAAAGGATCCTGGGTGGAGGTGAAGGCAGAAGAGCAAATCACAACCACCACAAATAAATATGATTGGCTCATTCAAACCCACCCTTCACAATAAAGTCATTTATATGCCTTAATATCTCCTAAATTAAATAATTTAAAAAGATTGCAACCATGACACACATCACAAGAGGTAACAAGTAATTGAGGTTTACTTCCATTGTGCTTTCATGAACATGTAATTGTTTTTCTTTGTGGTTTATTCTTGGCATGGGATATTAATATCTATACATTACAATTCAGTCAGATGCTTCACTCCATTTTATTAAGGCTTTTTGTTTTATGTATCTTTTTTAATGTTTGTTTTGTTCTGTGTGGACCCTGGCAAGAGTAGCAGCTTCCTTAATGGCAGCTAATGGGGATCCAAATAAGGTAAAAGTATCAATAGTTTTACAAGTATCAATACTACACTCCTATATAATATTAATATATTAATAATAGTCCTGCATTCAAAGTGGGATAGAACGTCAGATGGATAGATTCAAGTGTCAATGCAGCACAGTACAGAAGACAAAAAAAGTACGTAGGTATTATAAAAAAAAATTCCTTTAGTATAAAAGTGCTAATTATGCAGGCAGAGTGGCCCTCGTGTCAGTGTGTCACTGAATAAATCACTTTTCTTATGCTGCATTCGGACAGCTTTAACAAGCAGTTAAACCTCTGAGCAAATTGGTTTTCCTTCAGAAACTTGGGGTCAAAGTCAAGCAACTCGGCAAGAAAACTCCCTTAAATTTTCAAGAAATTAGCAGATTTAGAAATTATATGGGTTTTTTTTAAAAAAAGCTTATGAAAATGTTCAGAGAAACATATTTTTTATTACCATAACAGACTATTTAAAATATTACATGAGATTATTATACTTGTAAGCATTTTTTCAGGTCATAAAAAACCTAACTTACTTTTTTTTTGTTTTTCATTTGTTTGTTTATTGTTTTTTGCTAATTTTCCAATATTTTTGCAAATTTATTTGCAATTTTTTGGGTTATTTCTTTTTTTGTTTTTAAAGAAATTAAGCCCATTTGCAGCAATCTTAATGAGAATTAATTTTAAAATTTTAGATACTGCCAGGTGCACTGTTTTAAAAATCTTTATATGCAGAGTAACAAGCAACTAACTGTCCAATTAATGTTGTAGAGTAAGAGTGCAACACTTTATCAACACAGAATTAACTAATTTCATCCTGCATGAATGAGTTAAAAAATAAACTTTTGTGTCAGAGAGTCGTTTTCCTCTCACCTGATCAGGTTCTGCAGGAGCTGTCTGCTGGAGCTTTTTCTCCTGATGGACTCTGACATGGTGGACTGGGCTGCTCCTGGTCTGTGGTCCTGATTCTGGCTCTGGTTGTCGTGCAGCCTGTGGTCCCTGGTCTGACCTCGGTCCTGGTCCTGGAGGCTCAGATGTTTTCCTTCAGCTGCTCTCTCGCTCTTCTTCATGCGTCTCTGCGGCTCGCGTTGGCCCCTCTCTCTCTGTTTGGTTGCAGCTCTCTCCTCCCTCCATGTGGTTCTCATTGAAGCGTTCTGACCCTCCCTCTCTCACCCTAACGGGGGTCATGTGACTCACCCATGGGGGAAAGTAAGATGATATCATATCAGTGGATCAGTGACAATACTATACGCATGCATAGTGTTCAAACTGTGAGGCGAGTGCCAAAGTGAGAGACAGCGACGGTACGTCAGTGTTTACATTTTGAGACCGGTCATAAGAGAAATAGTCAATTCTTGTGTCACTTACTGTGATTAAAAAATGCAACTATTACTGCAACATACAGCTTTAACTCTTTTTTGTTTACTGAATATAAAATACATTTTGCTGTACTTATAGAAAGTGACCTGGTTGGAAACCTTCTGGGTAGTCTCTGAGAATCTATTAATTTACATTACTTTTACCAATGGATATCTTTTAAAAAAATATATAACTATATTTATAATTATCATAATTATACGGTTAAGGAAGGTTTTTCAGGTCTTGTCTGCCTTATTTGCTTTTTCTAGGTATTTTTCTTATACTTTTTGACCCATTTCTTGCTAATTTTTGGGTCATTTTTGTCATTGCTTATTGCCTTCTTTCCATGTTTTTTTTAAAGAAATCAAGCCAATTTGCTCAGGTTTCATAGGGTTACGGGTTAGGGTTAAGTGATTTACATTTTGCACCCGCTGCATCCTTCAGTCGGCCCAATAATCCCTGATGGCTGACTCAGTTTTCAGCAACATGTTGAATGTTCAAGTTGACACTCGGTAATTGATTCGTTTTCTGTTTTCTGTTGAATTCCAGGTAGAGGAGAGAAATCCTGGAAGTGTCTAATCAGTCAGCAAAGATGATAAATAACGGAGAATATAACATTTTAAAAACAACTTAAGGTCAAGAGTTTAAATGAATTCATGACAGACAAGACCGGGGTGTTTCTTTGATTTGTGTGTTTTTCTCTTAAAGTTTCAGGTGATCGAATACACTAATTTATCTTCATCCTTCATCCTATTTATATCAAAGCACTAAGATAAAAGAAAGGGGAAATATCCTTTAAGAAGTACTAGGCAGAAATTTCCCCTAAGAAAAACAATAAGAAAAACATTTAGACTCATACAAAAGTTTCACTTCTGACCCACTAGAAGTGTTTGGCAGTGTTTTTATCTGCAGAGACTCTGCCCACTGCCTGTATTTTCTTATTTTCATCTTATTTTGCTGTGCTCAGGACGTTTCTGGGCACAGCGTGCAGGTGAGGTCAGAACGAAATGAAATGGTGCCAGCGACCAGGTGTCAGACAGTAAGCACACATCCAAGAGTCCTGACATATCGATTGTTGATTAATGTCGGCCCTTGTTGGCTGTCTTTGGACAATTTAGCATGTTGAAACAGCATCGGAAACTGTTGAGCTTGTCGGTGAATGAAATCACTCTAAATGGCAAATCAGCTCAGCACATGAGAAATGTAAGTGAGGAAAGCAAACAAACGGCTAAAGTCATGAAGATGTGAGATTGAAACAGTTATTGCCTGTTGGGTAAGATGAATTTCTTAGCCATTGAGTTTTTGTTAGCAGAGATGATTCATAATCATTTGTGTTAATGAGCAGGTTTCCATTACAGATTTGCACAAGACTTCAGCGATAATTTCAAAATGTCAATAATCTAAGATCAAAGGCAACGTAGGTGTTAATGGAAAGGCAAGCACATGATGGATTTCTGGGAGGTGATAGTCCACGATTTCACAGAGGAATTGTGGATTAAAAACGTTCAGATGATCCGCTCAACTTTTGAGGAGTTATGCGATGCATTAACACCTCTTGTAGCGCCTGCTGCATCATGCCCTAGTTGGCTTTTTGCTGTAGACTTTGCATTGTCTTCAGGTGCAACTTTTTGACCGAGACAAAGCGTGAGGTACGTGAAGGTAAAGCAATAGTCTGTCTTCTTCACCACGACTTCTTTGATGTTGGTTTGGTGTGTCTGGTCATATAAAGGAAGCAACAAAAAACTGTGGGCTCAGTGCAGGAAAAATACAGTGTAGGGGGGATGCCAAGCTGACAAAGCTTGTTCAAAACATTTGTGTTTCTAGAGCTGACTTTTACTTTCACTAGCTTGCAATGTACGCACAAGCGGTGTGGTGAAGTGCTCAGCAGCTTACCTGGAAGAGTGGGCGTCCCATACACGAAAACCTATATCTTTGCTGCAGTAGGTGCAGGTTCGATTCCACCCTCGACCTCTTTGCTGCATGTCATCTCCTCTCTCTCCCACTTTCACACTGCATCTGTCCTATCTAAAAAGGGCATAAAAATAATAATAAAAATAATAGAAATACTACTAATAATAATAATAATAATAATAATAATAATAATACGCTTACAAAAAAGCAGTGTTGTGAGAAGGCCAAGTGTAAATGCTGTGTTAACAAACAGTGACCAGGCAATCTGCATGGCATGCCTTTATATTACAAAAAAAAAGATGTACTTACATTTTCTGCAGATTGCAGCACTTGCTTCGGGCCCAGGACCTTTGTTGCAAAAAAAAAAGGAAGGCAAAGCCCTGCCAGATCTTATGATAATTTCTATAGGATTAAGACAACTATAAATAAAGTGGGCCACTTTTCTAATATAATGTATGTTAATTTTAAAGGAATTTTAGAAAAAACAGTCAAAAATTAAGAATTGGAAATTACTGCTTTATAACAACACAATTGATCTTGTAAACATGAGTCATGTAAACAAATTAAAATAAAAACATCTGACTGTAGTGTAATAATATAATAATACTGATGACATAAAAACATAACAGCAGTTAACTGACTTGAAATAAGAACATAAGTTCAGGGGAGAAAAGCCTTTGTGTATAAAACTCAAATGTGAGCAGCAGCCTGAGAACGAGGCTGAAGGAGTAATGAGTTTCGCTGGATCTGGTTTCTGTTCAGCGGGTTATGAATAAGATATGGCAGCTCTGAACAGGAGCAGCTGCTGGAGGTGACGAGCTGATCGGCTCCGTCCAGCTCCAAATACTGAGTGTCATCAGAGCATCAGGGCCCATCGACACCACCCAGGCCGCTGCTTGTTTGTTTGCTCATTTGTCTCTGTTTAGATTCTCAGATAAGAGACTGAACACAAAGACAGAACTTTTCTCTTTAAAAACTCTCCAGCTATCAGTCCAACACACACAGATGTGCATTAGGTCACACAGGCATTTCCAGCCAACACTGATTTACACAATCTCTTACACACATACACACAGCTTTCTCTCTCGCTCGCCCACCCCCCAAATCCCACCGGGACCTTGAAACACTCACAAACACTCCACAAAACGGTTGCCACGACTACACTCCCACAGCACTTAACACAGTCTGACTGTTGTAGCAGCTCGGCAAAGAGGCTGATGATGACGAACTGAGCTGCCGCCCTCTCTCTCTAACAGACACAGACACACACGCAGACACACAGCAACACACACACACACACACACACATACACAGCCCCCGCCCGCCAACTTCAACACTTTCTCCAATATTTCCCTCAGAGAAGGAGTTCAGTTCAGGGAATTAAAGCGCAAAAACATACAAAGTGTTACTGTCCTGTGTGAAAAACCTCATGGCTGATAGCTCTTTGATTTTCAATGGAAGGACCGTTCTCCCTATTTATCAATATGTTGATAATTATTAGGCCTACATACACATACATTTTAACTTTTTAGGTCACATTCACCACGGTTAACAGATTTTCAACATCTGAATGGTAACTATACAACTACACTAGAAAGAAAAGTTCTAAACTTTAAGATTGTCAAGAAACAAAGCTCATTTTTGACACAATGTGGGCAATTTTTCTGCAATAGCTATTCCATCTTTTTACATCCATCAGTTAAATAATAATAATAATAATAATAATAATAAATGATATTTATAGTGCGCTTGTCCACCATTTCTGCACTGGATTCAAAATTGCCTTCACACACACAAGATGACAACGCATGCATGTAATGCAGTGTAATTTCATGCCATTGACTATGTTTACATGCACACTAATATTCCACTATGATTCTGAATATGACAATATTCTGAAATTTGATGCAGGTCCTCTACACAGCATATTCTTTTTGGTATTCCAAATAAGGCCTTTTTCCAAACATGACATTTTTTGATAAATGCATGTGGGATATTATCCAGAGCATTTTTCAAAATATGCATTTCAGTTGGGGTTTTTACCACCGTCTGTGACACAGTCAGCCATGTGCATTGTCTTGAATCGATTGTACACAAACTAGTGGGTCAACAGTTTGCAAGGCTGTGTGGTAGAAATGCATGCACAAAAGAAAAGCCTACATTCCTGGATGTAAGGAGAAACACACCTGCTTTAAAACATCATTGAAGACTTAGATATTAGCAGGTTTTTGGATATGCACAAATTACGCAGCAACTTTCATGCAACATTTTAAAAAAAGTGGTTGAAAGAATAAAAGAGGGAGGCTGTGTGAAAAAAATCCTATTTTGACGCAAAGAAGCACAATGGCACAAGTGGTTCCTGCCAGTCCACTTTATCCTATTTTCATGTGATAAATGACATATTCAGAAATATTAATCAGTTTGTGCAGCTACATACAACAGGAATAACACCTGCAAAACTAATGGCCCTCCCATCACCCTCAGC
Source organism: Plectropomus leopardus (assembly GCF_008729295.1). Lineage (NCBI taxonomy): Eukaryota > Metazoa > Chordata > Actinopteri > Perciformes > Serranidae > Plectropomus > Plectropomus leopardus. Next base: position 7,654,983 of record NC_056463.1, read on the forward strand.
TGTACTTCATGTTCAGAGCCAATCAGCCAGGCTCATCATCATCAGCTATGATGGGGTGACTGGGCTCAGCCTTCAGTGGCAGAATCTGCCGTTGTTACACTGGATTTAAATGACCTTTTACTAACACAAGGAGACAAAGCATGTAAGTAAATCAGTAAATAAAAGTCTCACTGCTACTGTTCACTCTCTTGCAGTCATATCACACCTGTATTAAGTTACTGCTAATGCAATCCACATATGTCCCACTGCTGCTGCTTTACACTGAATGTGAAAGACTGGGGGCCTCTATTGTGAAGCAGTCGGAGAAAACGGTGTATCTGGCATTGAGGTTTGACAGCGAACTACAAGGTGTAGGTAAAAGACTGCAGAACTCCAATTCCTAAGCAATCTAACCAACTCCTTTTACAGTCGGGACCAATTTACAGTATAAATATTGCTCCACAGCACAACTAATGGACAAATACTCCCCAATACGCCTTTAAACGTCATAAGATTTTCAAAATATTTTACTTTGGCGCCCCCTGTTGGTAGTGACGACATGCTTAAATGAATTCATCAATAAAATTTTCCTTTACAAATATGTAAATTTGGGAATTATTCATTTAAAATTGACCTCTATCTAATAAAATGTTGTCTTAAAACTTTGTCATGTCATTAAAATTTTTCACTGTGAGTTAAAACATTCTCAATGTGAGCAGATGTGTCTCCTCAGTTCAGGTCACCTGGAGTGAACCTGCCCTTTTCACTCTTTCCACTCACTTTGTATGTTTCCATGCTGCCTTTGCATTGTATCCATTGTGCAATTTAACATTTAATCACAGTTAAGTTGACAGGCATGTTACTATTTAATAAGTTTCCTGTACAATTTGAGAACTTCCACCTGAGTTTGGGCCTGAAGGTTGCAGCTCTGTTCCCCCCTCTGAGTCAAAACAGCCCATCAGTCTCCCTCACTGAGGTAAACGTTGCCAGCTGTCCCAAAAAGACGCCGTCACGAGCAGGAAAGCAGCCGCTGCCAGTCTGATCCAGACAGATGAGGGAAGGGATTCAAAGTGAGTGACGTCAAGGAAGAGCATTCAAGAGCTAATCCGAGAAAGTTAAAGTTGATGGAGCTTCTTGGAGATGGTTCACAGCTTGGAAAGGAAACACTGCCTCAGGAGTGCAACGTCTTTGTTCAGCTCAACAAGTGATTGATGCTCGGATGTACACGGGCTGTCATTAAATCTGTTACAGGAAAATAAGAGATCACTTGGTGGAAGGCCATCTTTGTTTCAACATAAGGTGGAAATAAAAACTGCTGTGTGGGTGTAAAGTACAAAAAGGGTCACTGATCTAAAGAGCCCAGGAGCGGCTTTGAGTTAACGTTGTTTGTATTCACTTTCCTTTCAGCCCCGTGGATGGGAACGCTGTTTTGTCGGTCTGTCAGTAAAGTGCAGTGGGATTGCCGTTACATTTGGCAAAGATCATTATTGTGCCCAGTCAATGAAGCCTAATGACTTTGGTAAACTCTTGTCTTTCCTCAAGCGCCAGCAGATTAACGTTTTAATTTTTCCAGTGTTTATCTCCACATCTACTGGATGGATTTGTGCAAACATCTGTGCAGATATTCACGGTTCCCAGATGCTGAATCTGTCTGATTTTGTTGATCCCGTCTTTTCTTCTGGTGCCACTATGAGGTTTATATTTATGGTTCTCAGTGAAATGTCTACACAACCATTGGATGGATTACCATGAAAGTTGAAGTGGACAATCATGTTCTCCTTACGATGAATTGTAATAACTTTGGATATCTTCTGACTTTACATCTAGTGCCACTATCAGGTCAATTTCAATTTGTCCAAAACTTTGGTTTAAATACCTTTAAAACGAATGGCCTGCCCATCACCCTCAGCTGTATTTTGTGTTAGGAGCCATTTGGCAACACTCATCATCATCATCAGTCATCACAGGGTGACTGGGCTCAGCCTAAAGGCTCATTTATACTCCCTTTACAAATGAAAATAGATACACATATTTCAAATGTTGTAAATGTCACAGCCTTCATACTTCCATAGGCCCTTCAAGTTCTCATTAATACATCCAATAAATGGCACTAGAGAGCAGAGTCAATAGTTTCACAAAATAACAAATGAGGCGAGGTTGGAGCAGGAAATTATATTATAACGGAGGCAGCATTGCAGACAGCGAAGGTTTCTGTGGCCACTATACACATCCCCTTATTTAGTTGAAGATTTTTTCTTTTTTTACTTATTTCACTGAATTAATTTTCTTTTTAGTCTTCTATGGTTCTGTCTTGCTTGAACTACTCCACACTACCACCTACTATCTACAGTGATATGCTCACTTTTGTCTGCATATGTGAGCTCTCAGAAAACAGACAGAAGGCTCCAACCGTCTCCATCTCTACATATAAGGCCGAGTATAAATGAGCTCAGACATCCAGAGGGAGCTTGGCGATAAGCTGCTTCTCCTTCATGTCAAAAAGGGCCGGTTAAGATAGTTTGGGCATCTGATTGGGATGCTTTCTGAGTGCCTTCTAAGCGTTTTCTGAGCACAACCAGTTGGGACAACATGCTGGAGGGATGATATATCTTATCTGGCCTGGGGGCCTTAAGATCCCCAAGGAGGAGAGAGGGAGATGAAAATGGATGGATGTTTGCAGCCTCAAAGGGCTGCTAGAATGGCTGCAGACTTATAGGACCCTGACACACCAAAACAATGATTGATTGTCAGTCCAGGTCATCGGTGAGCATCTGTCACAAGTTTTTCAAGTGTATCCCACACTGTCTGCACTAGTTGAGCATTGTCGGCTGCTTTTTAGCCAATTTGGTATGTTTAACTGACGTCGTATCCAGTGGAGCTCATCGCTGAATTAAATTACTCAAAACGACGGTTGAGCTCAGTGCATGAGACGAGGAACGGAAGGGAGTAAAGCAAACAAGTCAATTATAACATTTTTTTTTTTTACATCAGTTTGGTGTGTCTGGGCCTTCAGTCTTGCTTCCATCCATCATTTGTTAAGTAAAAATGAAGAAGAACACATGGTGAGCTCATATGTTCAGTAATTCTTCTGCAATAAATTTCAAGAATGCCAGAGTGACTGGGATGTTTGGTTTCTTCCTCTGACGATCTGAGCGATTTAGGACCAGAATGTGGCCTGAGGTTTTCTGTTGGGTCACAGCTGTTGACTTCACTGTCTGTATGTGCCTGCACCAACAAACAAAACAAAACTCTGACATCAACTCTTCCAAAGGTCAAGGCAAGAATGAGTCATGTCAGCTCCGTCAACCACTTAATCAATTTTCAGCTTAACTTCTCATCCATTTAATCTCCCCTTGACACTAAACTTCAACATTTCTCCGCTTCAAATCCCTAAATACTATTACAATTAAACTAAAATGTAACTTCTAAACAAATGAATGGACAGCTACGGCTTCTCTGCTGCTGACAATACATCCACAACATCCTACGCGGAGCAGCGTATGCTAAAGGTCATCACTGTTTCCGAGCCAGCTGGAGGGTCCAAGTTCAGATTTCAAGTTTTATCAGATCTCTGTTAAGTTTGCCGCTGAGCTCAAAAACAAAAAAAACACCTTCTTCTGGTCAAACCCAGAGTTTTGGGAGAACATTCCCACGTCATGATGCAAGCACGTGAGAGGGCGAGAGTATGTTTTTCAGTGTGTCAGCAGCCTGTCAGAGAAAGTCACCTCCTGAGCATCGAACCGCACGTCACCTGGAGACCAGAGAAACCGGACCTGCTCACTGAAAGACAAACAGATGCTCATTAGATCAATCTGCAATGACATCAGCTTAATTATTCATAACCAAAAGATGCTTGAAACAAAGCATGAACATTAATACATATGGATGACTAAAGATTGCGTTAGAGGTGTTTATATTCATTTTGTAACACCGTAAATAAACCTGGGATAGTTATTCATTTATTCAGTTGGGTGGTAAGTAAACTTGGGATGGTTGTTTGTACACTAGTTGTAAATAAGTTTGGGAATTTGTTGACATAGTATATGAGATAAAAGAAAAAAGTGAAAAAGGTTTAGAAAAAGTTTTACTTCAACCCCCTCCTTTTTGGACACTGTACTTTTGTTTTGTTTCCTTGTTTATAATATGTTTTCATTTTTGGTTCGAAATAAAGTAATTCATTCATTCATTCATTCGAGTAGCTCAAAAAACTCTTTAAATATATCATACCAAAATTCCTGCTTCGTTAAGCTCCTTTAGAACAAACTATGCTCGCCACACTAATCCCAAATCTACATTGAGAGAGAAGCCAGACAAATACTTTCAAACCCTCCTCTTAACATCAATAAGATGTAATGGATATATTTTATACACTACCTAAAAAAATTAAACAAAGCCTCCCAATAAATAGATACATTTGCAATATTTGTAGAGCCAGGTGTGGTGATGAAAATAATCCCAACAATACAGAGGAAGAAATATAATCATTAACACTCAATAGTTTTGCATTAAGTATTGTATGTATTGGGTTTTAAATAAAGCTAACATGCAATTCTGAGAGACACACACACACACACACACACACACACACACAGATTCAGAGTGAGACTGGGTTTCTACAACTCTGCCTTCCTGGAAAGGTTTCCATCGCTCGCTCATAACGAGTACATGACACATCTGTGAAACATTCGTGACTGAGTAGCTGCCAGCTTCATTAAACACAGTGAGGGATTAGCTGTTAATGTTCAGGACTGGCGCTCAGAGCTTTTAATACCGTCCAGATATCCTGTTTTTATTTCATTTTTATCTGTTTCTAAAACTAGAATTATCTCGTTGGTCACTCCGGAGACAGCAGGACAGTACTCCCTTCAGCTGCTGAGCACACTGACGCTTCTGTTATGCTGGACATGCCATATGTGTGTGTGAGAGTGAGCGTGTGTGTCGGCCAACGCTGATACTCTTCCAGCTGACTTCAGTGATTTACAGAGAGTATGTTTCTCTGCACAGCAACACTCTGATCAGTGACAGGAATCAGTTTCATCTCCAGTGTTTCCATTACAACATGGACGTGGTTCACAGTGAGTTATGGACGTGTTTTTGGAGCAGCCCGCTTCACTATTAATCATTTCATCCATCGACGCTCAGCTGAACAGTGTGAAAAGAGCAGAGTGGCCACGTAAAAAAAGTGAAACAGGCTCTAGTTTTTGTTAAAGCATCAGTTTATGATATTAATGTTGTCTATGTAAACAGAAGTGTAACTATCATCGCAGGCAAACCAACAGTAACAACCACAAACTACAATCAGTACAAAATATTACAAAAAGCTAAAGTGTGAACAGTTTGTATGATTTGCATCTGAAATAAGTTAGCTCTCCCATGCTACAAGCACTCAGACACTAGCACTACCTAAAATTTAAAACTGGATTAATTTTAAATGTTGGTGGTCATCACTTATTTGTAAAACCTGACAGACAAAATATTGGCAAGTATGGCACGTCTTCTCGTATTGTGAGCAAACGCCATTTAAAACTGTGTATTTTCAGGCTGTTTGGGAGATATGTGACGACACCAACACACCTAAGCAATAGATTAAAAGGATAAAACTTTCTTTTGTTCCAATTTTTCTGTAATTGCTGTTTATTCAGACGCCAATGTTCACTGACGAAGCTGAATTATTTACACTTTGGATATGAAAACGGGGTGAAAATAATGTTTTTCTATTCGTATTATTACATTAGTGAAAACATTAACATTACACTGATGAAAACTTTCATTTTTGTAAATGCTGGTTAATGTGACAAATTTCTTGTTTTTAGCTTTTTTTTCCATTATCAGGAGCATCGTCATGTATTACAAACTGATATTATAGTATTATACTTTGTAGTGGTACTCAGCCTTGCAGTTTTGGTTTTATGTGCTGAAAGATGTCTTCTTTAAGGTATGCCACCACAATACAATGGCAGTGAATGGAATTTAGTTTAGTTTTTTGAGTTTAAATTTACATGAAATATAAAAAAAGTCCACCAAAAAAGAGAAAATGTGCTTTTTTTTTTTTAAATATTTGGGTTGACTAACTAGCATCACACCAATAGTCACTTTGCCAATGTCTGTAAAGTCACCTACATTTTAATTATAATTAATTTTATTGAATTAAAAAAAAAAAAAAAGTAGAGTTACCTTTTAGATTACTTTTTGAAATGATAGTAGATCAGTTGGTTTTAAAGACTTTTACTGAGCTGATACATGACTAAGAGAAAGTAGGAATGATGCATTTATTAGATACTGAGTCAAAGTGTATCTTAAAGCTTGCAAAGTTATTCCTTAGTATGATACATATACCATTGATGTATTAGAAGTCTACACAGGTGTTTACCATCTAAAGAAGCTGTGTATCAACATAAACCGCTAAAGCAGATGGTGTGAATGATGTCAGTATGTGCTGTAACACAGGAAGTTCCTTCTCTCAGAGCAGTCTGTGATCTCCGCACTGCCCGTATCGTTCTTGGATAAGACTCCGCAGTGCTGCCCCGCGGAGGGGCAGTCGGGCAGGTTGGAGTACAACATATCTGCCTCGTTCACCCAGAACCAATGACCGGCCAGGAAACGGAGGCCCGCCCACACCTAAAGAGAGGAAACAACTAATTAACCTCCACCTGCTATTCTCAAACCATTTTCCCTGAGGACTACCATCATTAAAGAGACGTCTTTAAAACTGTTAATAACATCAATTATAACTCTTTGTACGATTTGTTTTCTTTAAGGTTTAATTTTAGTACATCCCTAGAGAAACTATTTTTATGTGCATGATGTAATCTCAATGTAAAGTTTATGGGCTGTTCTAGTGAGTAGTGGGAAAGAGAGATGCCAATGAGCAGATGCAAGCTGCAACCCAATCGCATTCCCCGGCTTTAAAATATCGACGCTTTGTCATGCCCCTGTGCAACTCATAGCAGCTCATAGCAGAGTAAACTTAAGTACACCTGTAAGCAGGTTTAAGCGGGGTAACCCTCAAATTGCGCAAATTGAAATTGCAAACATAAAATACGACTAACCAACAAAGCCAATTTCGGAAAAAAATATCCCTGTTTTTCGCAAAAATGTTTTTACGCTTGCATGGGGTGGTTTTCAGGCGATTCAAAAAAAGCCAAATTTCGCAACACTAAAATGGAAAAACTTCTTTCACTTTTATTGGTCACATAATGTTGTAGCTGTGCACTTGTCAGTAGGAACTGACTCCCTCAGGCATGATGCAGCAGGTGCTACAAAAGGTGTTACTGCATCACATAACTTCAAAAGTTGAGTGGATCATCTGGAAGTTTTAGATCCACAGTTCCTCTGTGAAATCGTAGACCATCACCTCCCAGAAATCCCACATACCTGTCCGCTCCCATGTATAAGGGACTTGCTTTGTCATTGTCATTATCACTCACATAACACGCCTACGTCACCTTCGATTGGAAATAATGTCAGCTAGTGTGGTGGCTGCAAGATAAATAAACCTGCTTATGTCTTGAACATCTATTGTCGTGCTTCTTTGAATGTTTTCAAGAGAGAAGTTGTCGAATAACTTCACTCAATGGAAAAGTGTGTCGCAATTGTGTTTTATCCTCACTTTGAAAATATCGCTTAAGTTTTGCACCAATCTGTAGTGGAAACCAGCCTTGTGTGACACACAGATGAAACACTGTTAAACTTGATTAATGTTGTTAACAATTCAACTTTGGGCAAAAAAAAACAGAGTTTAGAAAAAAGATCATGTTTTGGGTTAACATAGCTACCTTTGTCTCATTACCTAACGGGACTAAATACATCAAATGAGTATCGTCAGTGTGTGATGACCGTACGCAAGTTGCATAACGTTATGTCAAAATAACCTTGACTTTCGGTTCCACATGGGATATGAAAGATAATATCCTGGATGAAAGTACAGTTTTGTTTGACCCATTCACCTCTGGCCAGCCACGAACCATCTCGCTATTTATATCAGTTGCTCTCAGTGTCAAATTTTGCCACGGATGGGTTTACACTGCAGTTAGTTAAAAGCCTGGTGCATCTCACACACCCTGATTAGGCGTCAACAAGCATCTCAGTTGATGCATTTCTAATCCGATCACTTGCTGAGGTGGTGTGGGACGCAACTAAGCACATGTTTTGTTGTATAAACACAAAGAGCAAATGCTTACAGCTTCCCTTCTTCTGTGGTTTCTGGGTGTGTACTCTCACAGCCCGAGGGTCCTGATTTTGACTGTTTTTGGGGTCTTTCTATGCTGAGTTTGAATGCTTCCCTTTGTTTCCTCTAACAGTCCAATAACGCGCTGGTTTTACTCTAAGTTACTGAACATTTAATGAATATAAGAGTGACAGGTTGCGTTTCTGTCTAAGTTTTGGCCACATGAAGGACTGGGGAGCTCTCCAGGAGTCACTCGACCTCTTAGCTAACACATGCTTGAATACACTCCAGTAAAAATATTGCGTAATGCAGGTTCTGCTCTTTATATTCAATCTAATCTTTATATTGTTTCATTAAATGTAAAATGGAAACGTTACAGAGCATTAAGTTTTATAGTGGAAGGGAAACGTGTTCATTAGCATTCCCGGGAGAGTCCGTCTGCTGGTAGGTGTAGACAGCGAGCCAGGAGATGGAGTGTTTTTAATACCCTAAAAAGTTAAACCCTTTAACTTTCATACATATCGCATCAATAATTTCAGATGTTCAACTTAACGATTTTGTGTGCCAAGTCTGTACTTTGCTCATTAATTAAAGGTGCAGTGTCAGAGGGGGAATACATCTCAAGGTAGAAAACAAAGAAAGATTATGCACAGAACCTGAAACCTTACATCAGGGATACTCAACTTGCTTTGTTTGAGGGCCACTTTTGCAAAATGACAGGAGGCCAGGGGCCACTCACAGCAGTCCCGTACATGCCTCTAGGATTTTAGGATGTTTCTAGGATTTTCAGGACATTTCTAAGATTTTAGAACATATCTAGGATTTTGGGATGTTTCTAGTATTTCCTGACATTTCTAGGATTTCAAAACCTGTTTAGAATTTTAGGACATTTCTCAGATTTCAGGACAAATTTAGGATTTCAGGACATTTTTAAGATCTCAGGACATGTTAAGGATTTCAGGACATTTATAGAATTTAGCTAAGACCTCTGTTAGGTGGTGCAGGGATCCTCCACTGGCACTTTATTTTTTTATAAAGAAGCTCCATTTTGATGCTGTTTTATGTATTCTGGCATCTTATTTATACTAAAAATACAAAACAATTCACAGTGTGAATCACTTTATTTTTATTGTGAATCAGAAAATGTCTGGAGGGACCTGCCATCCAATCGGAGCTTAGATTTGGTCCACGGATTATAAATTGAGTTTCACTGCCTTACACTATGTTTGCTGTTGAAAAAGAGTCTTTTTTTTGTAAACTTGACCACAAAAAACAAGAATATTTAAATTTCCCTCCAAATTATCAGCAGTTGGTGGAGATTGCTTTCCACTTTTTGCATCTTAATACATGCCACCTTTAAAAAGATCTCAGCATTTCTTACATCATCGAACATGAACCCACCTCCTCAGTGTCGGCCTCCTTGACCTTGTTTATCACGAAGTTGTGGTCTTCTCCAGGCTGCACGCTGACCAGCTCGTAACGAAGGCTGGACTGGTCGGGTGGCTGCAGGGCTCTGCAGTGCTCCAGCGCCTCTTCCCACGTCTTGTTCTCCTTCACCAGGACCAGGTTGTCCCTGAAGCAGACATAGGGAAACAGGGCGTTGCAGTTTTGGGTGTGCATCTTTTTCCCGGTGGAGGTGATGGCCACACAATCGCCGTTGTTGTTTGTTGGCTCATTCGGTGCCCAATTTGTGTACTCCGACAGTCCTGAGCTCCACTTCCATGTTAATCCTGAAGAACAGATTTGGAAACTTGAGGTGAAAGTCTGCCTGTTAACTGTCTTCAGAAAGTCTACTAAAGACAGGGGTTGAACTGTACTGAGCCAGAAAACAGAAGCAAAAAAACCTAGTGGGGAGTTTACTGTTTTCTACATGTTTGAAGATGTAGAATAACTTTGTTTTGGCATCCTTCACTCTGTCCATCTTATAGGGAGATTGTAGCGGCTGTACATGCTCAGCTCTTAACAAGCTGTGCCTTCAAGGTTTTTCATTGTGATGGAAGTTAAAGCATCTGGCTTCAAGTCATTAGAGGGAGAGTTCAGATTTTTTTGAACTGGGGTTGTTTGGGGTGCTTATCCCAAAATATATTCAGCACGCTCCCAGTTTGGAGAAGCAAGCCCTCACATATACTGTCATTCTGCAGAAAACAATGTTAACGCAGTTGAATCCAGGAGATGCCGTCTACAGCTGCCTCAAACAGTTATTTTGTTTGTTTTACTGTGTGACTTTCCGCGAGCTAAAATCACTGTTTCTGCCAATGGCCAATGTGGCTTCGATGAGATCGTAGACGAAAGCCATTAACAGCTTTCACATTGGATAAGACTGTCTGCCTGGTGAAGTAAAGTGGCGTAAATACTCAAGATATAGCATACACTTAAACTGATATTGACTTTTTAAGGTGGGACTTTTTTGGCTGACTAAAATATGTTTTGTTGCTGACTCCTATCCACAGCAGTACACTGCTGACTGCAGTCTGCTTCTCCAAACTGGGGGTGTGTTGACTGACATCTACTGTATGTGATACATTTACTACGGATAAGTACCTCATACAACCCCAGTCCAAAAATCTGAATAATCCCTTTAAGTGGTTCATGGCTGTTGTATGATGGTTGCCTGTGTCTGTAGCAATTTCTGTAGGATTTAATTTTTGTCTCTCGATGTGTAATTGTTGTTACAAAGCAACAGAATAATATTTGGAACCGCTGTGAGTAATGGAGGGATGTTGAAGATACTTTTGCTTGAGAAATTGACTTAACATATCTGGTCCAATCTAAGAAAAATAAATCACCAATGGACCATTTTCTGGACTGAATACATATCAGTAGTTCATAAATGCAAATCGGTCTTACCATCTCTGTGCAGCCCAATCCAGACCGGAAAGTCCTGTTGATTGACAACTGAGTTCAGGTTGGACATGCCTTCAAAAGTTGCCAGATCATCAAAGTCACTCTGGCAGTGCTCCCGGGCATCAGTCCATGACTTCGACTGTGGTATAAAGATGTATTCAAATTGTTGGGACTGGCGTTTGTGACAAAAGAAGAAGAAAGATTCTCCACAACTCTGGCCATAAATCCTTTGAAGAGAAATATGAACAAAAAATGTTAAAGGAAAAATGTGTCCTTTTCATTAGAAAAACATTTCAAGGTGTTTAAAGCTGACGATGTTAGTCGTGTTAGGAGGATACCAGTGTTTCTGATGTTTTAGCCCATTTACTACAAACAAAAAGCTTACAGTACTGTTAATCAAGTCATGCTTTAGATTTTTGGGAAACACTTTAAAAAAAGGTAGAAATCACATACTAAGTAAAGCTTTAAATTATTTTATCATAAATTCATACAGGACGCAGCATGAATGCATGTTGCTGCCCAGTGACAAAATGCACATCTCTATGATTTTGTGATTAATTCACATGAAATAGCTTAATAAAGGAATGAATAGTCCCATAAATAATATATAATCCTCTAAACATTCAAAAACACTGTCTAAGACTGAAACATGGTGGAAGAACAGTCTCCCTTACAGTCTGTTGGTGTAGTAGACGGTAGCGCAGCTCTCGCCAGTGTCTGGCTCGCTTGATGCCCATCTGGAGAAGTAGTTGTAGTTGGTGGAGCTGTAAGTATATGGCGAATAGGTCCAAGTCCAATATATGTTGCTGTTTGTGACTAGGTGCAGGCCGATCCATGCATGATAGTACGTCATAGTGATCAGGTCTTCATCTGACTGCGTGAAGAAGGTGGCCAAGTCACTGTTGTAAGTTGAGCTAGTCGTACAAAAAAATATATAAAAATTAAGATTTATCAGGATACAAGTGCTTAAAAACAAAAAAATACTAATAACAGTAAATGCTCACTCTCAACACATCAAATACAGACACTTGGCTAGTGGCCTTTGGCGTCAGATACTGATGCACAGAGGCACCCTTTAACTTAAAGCCTCCTGCAGACTTCAATTTTAGCAATCTTATAAGTACAGTGCAAGCTGTGCAACATCTAATAAACTAGGGTGCAACATCAAGTTTGATGTATGCAGACTGTAAAATGACCATGCTTACTGAATCACAGGCTATGACGTATATTTATTGACGTCAATACGCAAAATCAAAATGTGATCAGTGTGCATTATCCATCTGTGCTACTGATGTGGTAAAATGTAAACAAACATGGATCGGGCTCTCATTACAGTGGTATTTACGTGTCCAAAAAAGTCTGAAGAAGAGGATGGGGAGGAGAATGTTGATGCAGTCGTGATTTGAGAAAAGAGGCCAACTTGGCACGCCAATTTAGCAACGACAGCGTAACTGTTTATTAGCATCTATTGGTGCCTGGTTTCATGCTGCATTTCTATCGGTCGATATGTAGACGTAGGTCGTAACAGCAGTCACACAATGAGATGCTCATCCCTATCTTTGATCACAAGACTGTGACAACAGCCATCCTTGAAGCTCTCCCACTGTGCAACATAGGACCATCGTTTCAGAGCCGTAGATATCACCACGTTTTTTTCACATTGGTCATCGGAGACGGCCCAAAATAGCACAGTGTATAGCAGGCTTCAGTAAGAGACGCGCAAAATCTTTTTTGGTCTGAGCAACTACTGCAGCATAAAGAGTGAGAAATTCTACACAAAGCAGAGAGTCCAAGTTCGAGTAGAAACCTGTGAGGCTAAAAGATTAAGCTAATGTAGAAGTGACCCCCACATACATGAAACTGCCCAACTTTGCAGCAGAAACATGCTTACAGCCTGGGATAAAAAATGAAAAAAAAAAAGAAATTGTACAATTACTGTGAAAATTAAAGTTTATTTTGAACGGACACTGCCTGGCCATCCAGACCTGACGTTGGTGGACGACCCACAGCGTCACAGTCTGACCTAGCGTCGGTATTTGATAAGTAATAATGGACGTAGTTACTGTGATGTCACATACTGGTTCGTGGATAGCCATTTTTAAGCCTTGAAGTCGGCACTTCAGCTGCCGCCATCTTAGTTTTTTGGAGCCAGAAGTGACCATATTTGGACATGGGTGGATCTGACTCAGACTGTAGCGCTGACTCGCAGACAGGAGTCACTTGGGCCTTTATAAAATGTAAATGAGTGAGTAATAAAAAAAAGTATTACATGTTTTTGTTGTACCAGGCTGTAATAATGTTTACTTCTGCTGTAAACATGTTGGGCTTTTTAACATGGCGGTCTGCAGAGATTCACGCGCTCTTTGAGGCAGCAACAAGTTGCCATTAGAGGAACTGCAGTTTTGTTTTCCTCACTGGCTTCATTTTCAGCCTTAGGGGTTGCTGCTTAGTTCAACATGAGCAAATACAGCCGAGGCTGATGGGATGCCATTGGTTTAAACAAAACAGAGAATTGGACAAGTTAAAATTTCGACCCAATGAGGGCACTAAAAAAAAAGCTAAGGGATGATGAAAGCTATTACACTGAATTGTTTTGTGACAAGTGATGTTTTGTTTAATCTATCTAGCTTTCATTCTCTGATATTTATAGTGTTGCATTTAAGCCTTGCTTTGTATAATCCCACCACAAATTCAAATAGTTATTGGTGATTTTTTGAAAATAATTGCTTCACCTCTTGCAGGAGCTTTGAGCGCTCTGCCAGGTCGAATGACTTTGCATGTACGAGTACTGTTTCGTCACCACTGATCCCAGTCCAGTGACGGTACTGCTGATGAGGAAGAGGAGGAGGAGGAAGGGTCCCAAGAGGTCGCTCTTCATCCTTATTATCAGAATTCTGTAGTTCAGGAAAACATCTCATTGAAACATGCTGTGTTATTGTTTGTAGTAAGAACAAAATAAATAAAATTCTCAGCAGGTGACTTGCTAAATATCTTTGGCAGTTTTTTAAAGAATATTTACATACCAGACACATGACGAGACATTCTTTGTAGACAAATAATGGCAGATTGCTGCCAAAGACCATTTGAAAACACTAAATGACTCTAAGTCAAGTAAAACCTTCATCAACAATCAACAGCATGTGTTCAGCCTGTGTTCTTACCCGTTTTTGTGTCGTTCTGCAGATTCTTCTGCTGCGACGTGCTCGGTGCAAAAACACTTGGTGCTGCTCGATGAGCGTCCAACATCCAGCTGAACATCTTACTACTCCGAGTTCGTCCTATCAGATCAATCATTTGACTAGCAGACAACGCTTAAATCAACTACTCGCTCCGTCTCTAGAAGCCATTTGACTTTTGGCAAATGAAGCAGAGATTTACCTGCAGACCTGAAACATTTAGATGTGTTTTGACCAAGAGACTCCGGGCAGCTTCCTGCTACTATATAAAATGGGGCCACACCTATATTGCATGTGTTTTTTTTAAGCCTCGCTGTAAACCAGTAGTCGTCGAAACATGTTGGCTTTTTTTTTTTGGCTCAGGGATGTTTCATTTAAGTGAGGACTGCGCATATATTTTTAGCTAACTGCTTTTTTAGTAATGAGTAAACAAAATGCTCTCCAAATATTTTCAAGGATTAAACAATACATTCATCTAGAATATTTAGCATTAACAGAGAAAAAAACTTTCTGCATTTATTGTTTTATTATGCATTGATTTAAACTCTTTTACACCCGAAATCAAAGTTCAAATAATGTCTGAATGGCATCTGAAACAAACAAACAAAAAACAGTCATTAGAGTTAAATATGTTCTGTCCGTCACATATAGCAACTTATTCACTTAAGCAATTTAAATATTTTATCTAAAATCAATGAATCATTGTTACAGATTAGCACCCCAGTTTGCCACAGAACTCATTTTTATAAAAATTTAATTGCTTAGTTTTACTTAATTTGAGTGTGTTGATGCTATATATAAGGAAAGTCCAATATTTTCAAACACCAGCAGGTATCAAGGCCTTTTGTAGTTATTTATTTAACTATTAATAATTATTGCCATCTAATTATTAAATTATTCCCCGAAATTAGGCTAATAGCTTGAAGTCACAGGTAGTAGCACCTTTAGCTCTCAATAACGTTATAGTTTCCTGAAATAAAATTTGCATTTCACCAAAATGAAAAGGTAATTAAATCTAATACTGTAATATCTTGACTGATAATATAAAAAAAAACTCCTTTCAGAAGGGTCTCTAGGTGGGAAATTTTTATGCAGCGCCTGCGTTTTGGAGATTTTGATTTCATTCCTTTAGATTAATGAGTTGTCAGTTACCTGGGTGGGACATGCTCCTCTCCAGCTGCTTGAAGGATTCTCCTGTCAGCATGCTGATCTCGTCCTTCAGCCGGTGGTGGCCGTCCAGGGTCAGGTACCAGAAACACGACTTCCTCTTGCCGTCTCTGCAGGTCTGGTTGCAGGTTTTGCGGAAGCTGCTGTTGAAGCACAGGTTGTGTCGGATGGTGTTCTTCCAGCCGTCTGGAGCCGTCTGAAAGAAGGGGAAGTGCTCTCTGGGAATATACAGGAAGGAATATCAGGACCACGAGGGACATTAAACAGCCTGTGGTGCAACATGCTGCTCCAGTGAAACTTAAAGGATCAGTCTGACATTTTGGAAAATAAAAAACCTCTGTTAAATCAACAGCTGTATGTTGTATAATCTCATGGTTTATGATCTTTAACACGTTTTGTGCATTTTTCCACACAAATCAAACACTGACCTGGTGAAGTTGTAAATCTGCTGGACTTTGAGGCTTCCAGTGTGGCTGCTCTTGAGCGCCAAGGCGATCAGGATGCAGTAGTTCACAGGTGGACGAGGCCAGCAACCAGGCTTCAGGGTTTTACTGTCCTGGAGGGAGACGGAAACTAATTAAAAGTGAAGTAATTCCACACATGGATGACAGATCTCATTTCCAGCAAAGAGATTCAAAAATAATTCATTTCCAGAGCACTTTGAAGAAACACATGAAAACCCTAAACTCAGAATTGCATTGATTCATTGTATTCATTTTACTAAATAAGCAACAGTCAAAGTTTGGAAAAAATAGGTTTAACTAATATCTGCTCTATCAGGTCTGACTGGGGGTGGTTTGTTTTTGACAGTGCTGGCAACAACCAAACTGCAATAATGCAAAAATGCTGAGTCGTGCACAGAAGAACCAACTTTTCTTCCCAACAGAGCTCTACCAAATTATCTTCATTTTAAATAAATATATTATATATACACATATACTTGCATATACCCATATGCACCGTATATATATATGTACACACACATACACATGTACACACATGCACATATACATATATATGTATATGTATATACATGCATATATATATATATATATATATATATATACATCTACATGCATACATGCATATACACACACATATATCTTATTACAAATGTTATTACCACATATTTTATAACATATTTATATTTTATACACACACCCATACATCTGATTTTTAAAGCCCACCCTCATCCCTGTATCTTGTATTATTTGCACGAATCACTGAACTCAACAGGTTTATATTTGGGACAAGCATCTATATGGGATGGGCTTTTATTTCCTTTCACTCAAAACTGTTGCTCTGCAAAGATGGGAAATACAAACAAGTTGTTTATTTAAACCTTGCTTTTGCGTCTCTCTTGTTTACTATGACCGTCTTCTTTGGTGTTCATGGTTTCAGTAAAATTAACTGAGAGACTGAACTGTAGAGAATCTACCAAGCCAGCCATGTGTGCAGCACGTCTATATTGACAAAGGTTAAACATTTATATTTTTATGCATGATCGAAGCAGCTAACTAACTTAAGCTCCAGCAGGTAGCCAACAACCCGCTTTTATACATCTGAAGAGCTTCAATAAAAATGAGGTGTATGGTAACCAGATCAGGCCTCTTATTGAGACAGGACTTTATTTGTATAAAAGGGCATTTAATTGGGACGAGGCTTCTATTTGAAGTTTGACAGTATGTTAAATACTTTTCATGTGAAACCCCCTGACTCGTACTAAGATAACTACATCCCACAGGAGGAACCTGGGTCAGGTCCAGGCTCACAGTTCTTACCCTGGCCTTTGGGGTTCGTCCCTTGCGTCTGTTCTTGGCTGGACGACAGGAGACGTCTTTATTCTTGATCTAATAATCAAAAGATAGTCAGATTACACATTTGTGTGGTGTCACTATGTTGTGTTGTCATTGATCGATACAATAAACTATAAAAAGTAATGCAAGACATTTTTGAAATGTTAGTAACTAAAGGTGGTCTGGGTAATGGTAACAAAACGGTAAATTAAAGCTATGTAGACATGTTTGCCTGCAGCAGTGCTTGTAGTCAGCACCCCACTTGGGCCACCCTGGTAGATCGAAAAGGTTTGGACACTTCACTGGGTATTGTGGAGTTAGACGGTTGACTGTTTTTTCACCATTTTACTATTTTAAGATTTTTTGGGCCGGCCTAAAACCATAGCTCAATGATACAATGAAGCAATTCTCTGCATACCCCCGCCCCTGACAAGCAGCAGTATAAAAATGAAAAGCATCATTAGCATAGTCTTGCAATTGGGTGTGGCCTCCGATCCTCCAGCAGACACGCCCCCAGCATTTCAGATCAGAGAATACTGTGCATTTTTTCATGATTTTGACACCTTTTACATACTTGGCGATTTTTTTGGTCATTCAAATTTGGTCAGGTGTTTAATAAGACATCTTTTTGCGATGTGACAAACTCAGAACACATTTTAATTATCACTTTACCTGGACTTTAATTACTTTTTTCTTGTAATTTCCATGTTTATGTTGTTTGTTTGTTTGTTTTTTGCAGATTTCCAAGTTATTTTCTGTAGCTTTACTAACTTACTAATTTTTAGGCCACTTCTCAAATTTCTCATGCCTTCTTCCCATTTCTTTTTTTTTTTTTTAAAAAAAGCAAATTTGCTTGTTTTTTTCAAAAGGTGAAGTCATACCCACACACAATAACCAAAAAATGACTGTCGGTGTCTGCAGCCTGTAATGTACCGTGGGCTCAGTGGAGTGCAGCGGCTCCTCCTGCGGAGGAGCACCATGGGAGGTGAAGGTGAGGAGCTCTGTGGTGAGCTGTAGTTGGCTCTCTGCAGGGTTCAGTGGAGAAGTTCGGATTTCCTCAGCTGGTTCAGAGAGAGTTTGTAGATCTGCTGTGTTTTCTCCGTACTGGAGTGGACAGGCGATGTTGGGATTCACCAGCAGCCACAGATTCGGCTTCACAAAAGTGTCTGCAGGAAATAAAAGTCACAGCTGACATTCAAGGTTCTGCAAGGATCAGGAGGCCAAATGACAGAAATGCACCGATTTAAGCATGTGCACTTAATATTGTGCAATGATTCAGTCACAATTTGCATTACCATTTTTTGTTATTTATGCTTGGAGTTATTTGTCTCTGTTTCATCCCATCATTAACTGTGTTTTTACCTTGCCTTTTATTTATACTGGAAAAGAAAAATATAGCTTTAATTTAATGTTTTATAATGTTTGTGTACAGCTCTCAACCTGAGAGTAACCAAAAATAATTTTGTTGTACATCTGCAATGACAAATAAAGTTCTTTATTGATGTAAAACTTTAACTGTTGAGTTTGCACCTTGTTTTTTTTTTTGTTTGGTTTTTTTTTACTATTGCTCGTTTTTCAATATTTATATATTTTTTCTTGATTATCTTGCACACACCTTGCTGCTGTAACAATGCAAATTTCCCCATAAAATAGAACAGAATAGAAGATACTTTATTCTACTCTATTCTATTGGAAAATCTGCAGTGTTGCATTTTGGGACAAATAAAGGATTATGTTATCCTATATTTTCAATAGACACACAGACAAAACTGAAGGAAGTCAATTTCATTTCAGAGCAAACAGAGCTGAAGATTTTAAGTTTCTGGCTCATACTGTTTCATAAAGAAAAAAAGATAAAAGCAAAGCAATATTTTCCCTTTTTGCCACAAGTTAAAAGAAGATCAGTGTCAATGTGGAAAACACTAAAAATCACAAATTACAAGGCAAAAGACTGAAAAAAGTGTGTGTCTCTCTCTCTCAGCTCACCTGATAGTTTATCGTACCAAATGAATTCATCTTTTCTTCTCGAGGCTCTTGCTGAAGGCCTCTGGACCACATACTGATCATTCAGTTTGTCATCTGTCAACAGCGATAGACAAACACAAACACTTCATACTGACAAACTTTGCATTTTGAACTTTAAATCAACTGATTTTAACCTTCAGACTCAGTTCCTGGAGGTAACATTAAACATACGTTTCTCTGATGATATCTGTGTCTCAACTATATCATCACTAAAGTACTCTCTGCTGCTGTTTGGATCAAATGGAAGTAAATGGCCAACACTTCTAACCTACAGTGAAGCCAAACACCACAGAAAAAGGAAAAAAACGGTCACCGTGGTAAAACTGGTCGGTGGTTGTTGCCAGTTTCAGCTCCATGTCCATGTCCCAGTCCGTCAGGCCCACAGAGCAGTGCAGGTCAAAGAGTCGAGCTTCAGTTTGAAGCTGTAAGGTCACGGCTGGATACATTTCACGGGTTTGTTTCCTCTCTGTTCAGTTTAGAAGCTCTCTGATTAGAGCTGCGGGTTTTCTGACAGCCCTGCAGGCTGCTGATACAACAGCTGGAGCTCCACAGCCTGATTACACTCAATCACACCTAAAGAGACTTCAGCAGGTGCAGAGTCACTCTTTCAAGAGAGATACTTTCGCCTGCAGCTACATGTGAATTTAAAACATCTGAATTTGTTTCACACATTATATTTGATAAAAACTACAATTATTTTAAGCTTCTGAAGCTTAATTGATCTGTTGTGATAGACGTACAATGCTTTTTCAGTTTTGGCACTTTAAAATTCCTTTTAAATAACGTGGAAAAAATAAGTGGACCAACTTAATTATTGCTAGTAATCAACTTATAATCAACTATATATATATATACATACATACAAGGAATCAACTCAAAAATGTGTTCATAAATGTAGTAATTAAATACTTAGTTACCATAATTATGAACAAAAGTTTTTAAAATAATAACCCATACAAGTTATTTTGTTCCAACTAGGTTTTCCACATTATCTAACAGAAATTCTACAGTATAATGCACTTACTTACCATATTTACAAACACGTTTTGAGATAATAGTTCCAAGAAATTAGTTTAACCTTATTTTAAAGGAATTTTGAAGTGTTTAACGTAAGTTACTGAAACAACTCTGACAGACATCAAACATCTGGATTGTCTCAGAAGCCCCTCGTGAGCGCTTCTCAGTCAGTCCAGCTGTCAAAAGAAAATGTCGGCATTGCATGTTTCCGCACACCACGACTACTTTATATTTGCACATTTCATATTTATCATATCAGCATTTCTGAGGCGACAGTGTATGAGCCGACTTTGTCATCTGGAGGTGGAAGTGATGATGGATGTCATGAAACCTAGGTAACACACCTGACCCTAACCCTAGATTTAACCCCAATTAATGCTGCCAAACTGCGGCTCACTGTCCCACACCAATAAGCATAGCAACCCATAGCCATTTCTCCAAGAGCTTTTTGTGCACAAAAAGTGTTTTTACAGAAACATTGCTGCTTGGACCAGGTATTTTTAGACAAAACATGATCTTTTTAAAATCTAATCTAAGGTTTTCATTTTTGCCACTTTATTAGCCGTGCTAGTGATGCAGGTCAAGAAGAAGAAATGTCAGTCAGTCAGTCAGTCATTCGGTCTTTCACTTTGGTCCCGACTGAAATATCTCAACATGTGAATTGTCATGAAATTTTGTAACACGCACTCATGTTTCCTCCATGATGAAGTGTAATAAATCTGGTGATCCACTGACTTTTAATCAAGCACAGTCAACGGCGTTAAACTCTAAATTTGGCCAATCCTTCGTTTCATAACAATAAGGATGAAAAAACATCTGACTGTAGTTTAAAAACTGGCTGAGGATTGAATTTGCAAGTGACGTTTTATAATTCAACGTTTTACGGTTTTAAAATCACTCCTTTCTATTAGCATCCAAGAAAACCTCACTCTTAACTCAAACAGCTGTTCCAGTGCCTACTGCAAATATAACCCCCCTCTACTCTTCTGAAAACTGACATTTTATGTTGAAGCTCGATCTCTAAGTTTGCTACATCTGTCACAAACACGTCAAACTTGAGAAAATGTTTCAAAGCCATTTTTTAAATTTCTCCAGATCTGCCTCAGTACATTTATTTTTTGTCACATTTACAGTACACATTGCACGAGTAAGAAACAGATCAAAACAGAAATAAATCATTTTTACAGCATGAAAAAAAATTAGAGTAATTTTTAAATATTTATATATCTTTGTATAGTTTAAACATTAAGTCGGTCATATACTCACAAGATATCGCTTCATTTCGCTACGTTCATTTACAGAAACTCACACTGGAACAGGGACGGTGAGGATGGGGAGCTCCTGTTCAGCTGCTGTATTTTTGATATCTAACAACAATCTAGTTAAGACAGCAAATCAGACGGCGCTCACACACTTCAATTGCTAGTTTTGGGGGAAAAAACACTGTAATGTCCAGACATGCTGACAAAACCGAGCACTAAAACAGAAATAAATACAGGTTATATAGAACCTGGTGGAGCCTGATGCTGAGCAGAGGAATGTTTTTATGACTGGCTGAAGTTCTGTGGTCGTGTTTAATTCTAATTTGGGATGTTGACTATTTTTTTCTAATTTTGGCAGGTGGTAAACGGGAGTTTTCCGTCTTGGTGGAAGTCGGGTTGATTCCATGACTCAGTAAATTGCAAATTTTCCTTAAGGTGTATTTTGCCAGCCAATGTGTCAGGTGGTCAGGGCGCGTCGCAACAAACAACACACTGAGCGTCAGAAAGTCGAAACAATCAGAGGAGTGTTTGAAAGTCAAATGAGCTGCCGACCAGGCGCCTGTTTTTTTTCCAGCTCAAAGCTCTGTGTTTCAGTTGATTATGTTTGACTTTGTAAGCAATAATGAGCCTGGCTGGTGCTCACGTTACTCCAGTTTACACCTGTGAGTGAAGAACGGAGAAAATTTAGCATCAAACCACCAGAAACTTTCACACCAAGGTGGGACTGGAGACACCGCTCAAGACATAAGAACAATGAAATGATGATGGGAAGAAGAAGGAGAGAGAGGAAGAGAAGGCTCAGAAGATAGGAATGTAATTGTCGATCTTAGCGCGGTGCCGCTGTGCGATGCACTCTGCGATCCATACGATGTTCCTGCACTCCTGCTCCTTCAGCTTTACGTAGGCGTAGAAGACACTGAAGTGGAACTGGTTGAGGAAGGCCAGCTTATTCAGCTTCACCTACAAGGAGGAGGAAGAGAAATATGAGCATTCAAACAATACCAAGCTACATAATGTCAAGCACACTCCTAATAACATAATTATTATATTGACAGGACCTTTATTTACCTCACGATCAGTAATAAACTGATATTGGCCTATATTCACTTACAAATAGGGCTGGGTGTCTTTACTCAATAACTTTCAGACATCGACCAAAATAAAGTACCAAGTGGTATAGAAACGTCTCCAGTCCTGCATTCAGTCCTTTTTGCACCAGGGGACTGAAACCGTCCCAGCTAACTGTGTCAGTGATCTTTTCATTGCTGCTGTCTCTGCAGCTGCTATCTTCGGTGAACGTCTGCTGGTTTAACGTGAGCTAACACAGCAGCAGAGGCTGCTCTATTGTTAAACGCTTCCAACAAACTGATACTCAGCGCTGTTGTTAATAACCGTTAGTAACCCCGAGTGATGCTAACAGTTAGCCTGGTCTCTGTGTGTGTGTGCAGACACGCAGACTCACACTAACTGTCCCAAACATGGAGCTCACACTCGCTCAGCAGCACATACAGCCCACACAGTCTGTTGTGGTGAAGTCGGTGTATTTGTTGGAGTCAAGTGTGCTGAGATTAATGATCACGCAATGATGGAATAAAATAAATAAAAACAGGTAAATAACAGCAGCTGTGCACTGAGATCAGCTACAATATAAGGACATTTAAAATGAGCAATGACACAGAAGGTTAGAAGCGAAAAAAGGTTGTCATATTTTAGTATACCTGCAAGGTTTCATCTAAACAGCTGCAAATTTGTATTTATGATTGCGAAACACATAAAATGTTGCTTGTGAAATGTTTCGGGTGGACACTGAAACCACAACGGAGCACAGTTTGTGTGCATCAGGTGTAAGACAGCTAAGTTGCATCTTTAATCAGGACTAAATTTACATCTGATCATCCATCCATCAGTCACCTCATGCTCGAAGAAACGGTCCTCCAGTGTTTTGTCTCCTGGGTTGCTGCCGGCGCCTTCAAACAGCAGCTTGTACTCCTGAGGACACATGAGGCAAGTTCAGAAATATGGACACTGATAGTGAAACTGTAACATTAACAGACATCAACATGAGAATGAAAAACAGGGAACTGAGGAGAAACAAGGAAATAAGACAAAGTTAGAGAGTTAAAACCCCTTAAGAACCTCTTAAGGAACTCTGATTGCATTTGTCTTAACAAAACAGAGGTAACGGTCCAAAAACAGACATGTTGGCTCTGATTAGATTTGATATCTAAAATATGAGGTGATCTCAAAAGGCCACACTGATTTTTGTACTTACAGGATAGAAATCAGCGACAGCCTTGACCTGCTCGTAGTCATCTGCCCGGGCCAGCTGAGCAAGGCCTTCTGGGTAAAGCTTGCCGCAGTGGGGGAAGAGCTTGGCGCGGTCCTCCTTGGACAGCTCTGTCCCGAATGAGTTGATGGTGATGATGAAGGCTCTCCTGTCGGCCTCGAACTACAGCAGACGAGAAGATCAACGGGAAACAGCAAGTGACTGACAGAGCCGACACTTAAACAGGGTCCCTGCGGCTTAAGGCACGCTAGATTTAAGACTTAATGAAGTTTAAGGTGAATTTTACAAAAAAAAATAAAACTGACAATCAGTTGATTAATATTTATTGTAACATAAAACATGACTTTTTTGGTGACATTTATGCAAGGAGAATGTGGCAGATTTTATATATTTAAAATAACAATACTAATACTAATACTACTACTTCTACTGCTAATAGTAATAATAACAGTAGCAGAATATATTACCAATTACTTTTGTATTTTACAATGCAACATCAGAAAAAAAAAAATCATATAATCCCATTTCCAATGTCATTTTTAAGTCTTTTGAAAGATTTATTTAGGACATTTTAAAACCAATTAAAGCCTTATTTTTAGATTAAGTAATTCAATGCTTTTTAAGACTTTTTAAAGATTTGAATGAACCCTGTTTAATGCTCAACCGAAAACATTCATTCTTTTTACATGCACCCAGATAATCAACCTGAACAAACTTAAACTTTTTCATGAATACATCTTAATATCACAACTTCAAGTTGTTGTAATAATCCAATAAGTCAATATAGATTTGTTAACTTACTTATTTTGGTAGAAAATCCAAATTTAAATTTCTCAAATGTGACAATCCTGTCACCTTTGTTCAGCGGTGAACCAGTGGAGGTGTCAGTGAACCTTCAGTGGGTCGGATGCATTAAACTCTGTGTAGATTCGAGACTAAAACTGTGTGTATGCACAAAGGCAACAACAGGCAAACGTATTCTTTTCATTACATCAAGCCGTGCATACACCTGATTCTGTTTTAGAAACCTTGTGGTGCTGGGCGCACCAGGCACATTTCCACACCCACACTTCACCTTGAATGGATGTAGAAATGCCCTTAAATATCTGTTTACATATCAATACTTGTGCCCGCTCCACCAGTCATTTGACCCATCATTGAGGTATACGGTAAAATGCAATTACACCCCCTGTGTCACATGGGCGAGGCTCTCCAATGGTGCCAGAGCAGCTGGTATCAGCATCTGCACCACTCATTTATCACGTTTCTACAAAGCATTGTTGCAGTAAAATCACAATTATTATCATTAAACATTAGAGGGGTGATAAATGACTTATTCATAACACTCAATTTTAAAAATTACTTTGCAAAGTGCTTGGCAAGATAACAACTGACAGGGGGCTGGATTTTAATACAAATATTGATGAAATTAATTACTCATAAAGAGTTTAAAATCCACTCTATAAATGCACCATTGATTGATATTTTACAGAGCACTGTGCTGCAAAAGTTACAGCACTATCAGTGAAATTGACAAACAACCTAGAAACAATGTTAACTGTCTCTCAACTTAGATTTCATCTGCACCTTATCATTTCACCCGTAGCTATCACACCTAAAACTGTGTGACGCCTGATCTGAAGAATGTCTGAGGTGTGCACATTCGTCCTTCATAAATACTGGTTTATGTGCGTACACATGGTTTTTGGGCGTGCACACCATCTATGCATCTTCTTGCTGATGCCTCAGATTTTAATTGTTTGTGTGAAAAGGTGTGTGTGTGTGTGTGTCTTACCTCCAGAATGGGACACATGGTGTCAGCTGTGGTTCCTCCGAGGTTGGAGCAGAACTTATAAAAGGCCTCCAGGTAAGCCTGAGAGAACATGGTCCAAAATGTAAATTTAGGCAACCAGTAAATAAACAAAACCATTGCAGCTGTTTAAAATGTTAGTGATTTAAGTAAAAATGATAATCAAATTATAATGTGAAACTAATGTCAAATCTTAACTTTCTTGCAATGCACATAACTGCAATATTCAACAATTATTTTCAATCTTTGTGTTGTTGTTAAGATCATTTTTAGATCATTTACTGAATATTTTCCTGGTACATCATAATCAAAGACACAAAAAATCATCTCAGATCCAGCCCATATTCTTGACCCCGAATACCAGCTCCTCCCCTGAGACCGAAGGTACAGAGTCCTTCTACGCTGACACAACAGGTTCAAAATTCAGATAACTCAGATAATTAAATATGTTTATCAATTTAATGCTACAATTTTCAGTACCTTGTAAAGTGTGTTACGAATTATTTCAATGTTCATCTCATCCAAGTCCTGTTCAGATATGCAGTCCTGGAAGAAAGCAGCTAAAACGACAAGAGAATTTATTTCCGTTAAACCAAAAGGCATCTTGACACTTTGGTGCCATCTCCTGTTCTGCAGGACACATTACAGTTCAGTTTCCACATCATTTTTAATTTAATAGCAGGTTATAATGGAGGCACTCACCCAGTGGCGTGTCCACCAGGATGGCATTGTAAAGCTCGGCGGGGGTCTGGGCGATGTTGACGGCCTCCATCTGCTCGAAGCTGCCCAGTGGGTGACACTTTGGCACCAGCTCGGAGATGGCGCGCTGGTGGAGGGTGCCCGTGATCAGCAGGATGACGTTATCAATCATATAGCTGTACCTGAAGACACAAGGTAGGTGGGGGTTGTCATGAGCAAGCGGAGAAGCCAATTCTATCTCTGTGCTATTTCTTTGGTCACACAAACAAGGTAAGCAACCTTTCGAATTTCAAAAACAGCCCTGCTTGAAGATGCAGTACCACAACATAACATCAGTTTGACAAAGAAAACATAGGTGACTGAAAAACAGTCTAAAGGGACTGTTAGGACGCCAAGCTGGTTTTCTTTGTGTACTTAAATAAAACAGTGGCTGATTTGTTGGAGGGAAATCAGCTAGATCGTGCTTTTGCCATCAGGGCCCCTAAAGTTTGGAACGACCTACCTGAGGAGATAAGGCTCACAGAATCAGCGACATCTTTTAAATCACTTCTTTAAACTGACTTTTACAGACTTGCTTTTATGTGATGGCGCCTTTATTTATCTATTTATTTATCTGTCTTTCTCTACTCATTCAATTTGCTGGTCTTACTCTATTTATCCATTTCTTATCCTTCAGATGTCCTGTTCTTACCATCTTTTCATGTTTTAATTTATTTACATGTTCATCTATCTTTTATTTATCCTTTTTTATTATCTTATCTTTGTTTTTTGTAGAAAAATGAAGTTATTGCAACTTTATTGCGGTATAAGAGAATTTTAAAAGAGAATGTTCAAGAAATCATTTCAACACAACAGTCTTTTTTCTTACGTGATGAAGTCCATGAAGCTGGCCAGTGGCTCATATGACTGGTTCCTCATGTGGCGAAACTCCACTACCATCTTCTCCTTCAGCTTGTCGTCGATGACAGATACGGTGAGTGGAGACGCCTCATTTGCCAGGAAGCTGCCATAGTCTGTGCTCTGCAGGTGGAGCTTCAGATCTGCAGGAGATATGAGGAGAGAAACACAGCTGATTATAATGCTGAAATGAATTAAAGCAGATTTGCCTAATTACGGTGATAAAGAAAAGCAACAGCACGCATATCTAACCTGCACATGCACATTTCCTGTCCTCTCTGAGTCCCTGTCATACTTTATGCATACCTCAATTTCAAAAAATGGTTTCAAGTTTCAATTATTATACAGCGCTTCCTCAACCAAAAAAAGCTTTTCGTTCACAGATAATGGCAACAGCATTAATACTGTGAAACTGATGGTTATTGTGTCTTCCAAGTCTCATACCATTGCAAACCTATGTTGATAATCTTATTTTTCATTCCTTAATTTTGATGTGATACACTACAGTAAATTAAAAACACGCAGAGTGGAAAAAATAAGCGTATAGGGGCTGCGTGGAAAATGGTCCACAGTATTATGAAATACAATTGTAATACCAAACTCTGACATGACCATTTTAGACACTTTATTCATAACACATTTCTGCTTAGCAATAAAACTAGAAGCGTTTGCTGCAATAAAATCTCAGTTATACTGATGTGCACCAGAGGACGGTCACGAGTCATTTTAATCGTTAATGGCCATATAAAACGGAGGAATGTCTGTGCATTAAAGCTAGCTGAGGCTAACGAAACGGCTCAGTGTGTCAAATCCGAAATGTCTAACAAGACAGTCTCTTCCAACTGTGCTTTCACTTCCTCTAAAAAATCCCGTCATTGCTTAAAAGACGGCAAAACACTTGGCTATTTTTGCTCAGCATATATTAGCATTACGTTAGCTACCTTGCTAGCTAAGACGCAGAGGGTAGCCAGCTTTTAGTACCAAATGTCGAGTATTTCGACTTTTTCGATGTGAAGCTTGATAACTGAACACCAAGTGACATTAATACGACCCGGACAGTTTGATATTGTGATTTAAACGTTTGAGTTCGTTATAAACCGAGCTAACTTTAGCTTAAACACTGACAGCTTGCGTTAGCTTCAGTTAGCCCTGAGCGGCTAGCTGTTAGCCGTTAGCTAGCAGCCGTTTAAACTCACCTTCCAGGGTCTCACACTGAACGAGGTTTAAATAATCCGCCTGGGACAGTATTCCGGCTTTAAATCCTCTCACCAGACCCTCCAGGTACCCGTTATCAACGTTAAAATAAAGCTCGGAGAAAGGCATCCTGTCTGACCGTCAGATCCGTCTCTGCCGCGGCTAAAGAACCGTCCGTCAGTCCAGCTGGTTAGCAGCGTTAGCATCAGCTGACTGAACCACGTGACCGTCACCTGACCTGTCACATGCTCCTGTGCGTGCGTGTGCTCGCGCGTTTTGGAGTTTTACACCGTTTGTTTTCACTAAACCTGAGATGGTAAAAACAGTTTTCCTCCAGAATTTAATCCATAGGGCCCTCTCTGATATTACACAAAATGTGCTTTTCTAAATCAAGCTTTAAAAAATATTATACATTAATATGATTATCTACTTTATTGAAGTAGATTTTTTAAAAACATTACCACAGCCTGAGATGTATCAATGACTTACAGCAACATTGATTGATGTTGCACTTAGTTGAAATAGCATGTATTTTCTCAATATGCTAAATAAGGTAAAAATTACATCATCGGGTAGAAAATAGAAAAAATACAAATTCTAAGGTAAAAGCCCTGAATGACACCCAGAAATAATACAGTGCATGTTTTTATGTTTTGATGGCTGTCTGTGAATTTTAAAATGTATTGTAGTTGCTGAGATTAAGCAAAAATAAAGTGTTGCCAAAATGTGTGCCAAATGCATGAACACAACCAAAATTATCAAAAATTAGGAATGAAAAGCGTGTAAAATGCGCCAAACAGTCCCTGTGGGTTAAACATTGCACACATTTGTGGATGTGTGCAGAGCCGGAGAGCATAAAAGTCTCACAAGTCCACACAAATGTAACCTGATGCGCGCAGTCACACATATTTAACAATTCATGAATACATACATCACACATATTTTGATATTTGTATACTCAGGAAGCTTTTCAAACGTGGAAATTGGCAGATCTGTGATGTCAAAATTCTGTATCTAAAATAGTAATATTTATTCAGATTGTCCTGTTTTACATGTGTTCAAATTACATCACATTTGTGTGTGGATTGGAGCATGCATTTGAGTACCCCAAATTATGCACAAACTGTTGTACACATTTGAAATCTTTTCATTTGCACATCATGTAATGCACTCGTTTAAATTCTGAACTAATTTCTTTTCATGAGCCCTCTTCTAAGTTTTCTAAGTATGCAGCTGTGCTGCAGAGATACCTGAGTGAGTTGTCATGCAGCTTTGCAACTTACTGCTAAATGTGAAATCTCTTCCACATCGTGCAAGAATATGGTCTTTCCCCAGAGTGAAGTTTAATTCATGCATGCACACATGCGCTTTGGTTAACCAGTCATCACAACTTTGAGAATCCCTGGTATCAGAAAACTTTCATCGTATAGTCTACCATATAGTCTGTAAAAATGTTTTTAAAAAATATCATAGTATACCATGCTCTTCAGAAAATGTCACTTTAAAAAAATCCTTAGCATAATACATCATAAATATCATGAACATGTAGTGACTGTAAATGGTTGTGTCTCTCTGGCTCTATACCTCAACTTCATCATTTTCAGGTTTTTCAGGGGCGGCTGTGGCTCAGAGGTAGAGTGGTCGTCCTCTGACCAGAAGGTCAGCAGTTCGATCTCCGGGCATTAGTATTGGGCAAGATACTGGACCCCCATTTGCTCCTGATGCCGCGTATTGGAGTGTGAATGTGTATAAATGGGTACTACCTTGTAGGTGGCACCTTATAAGGCCACTACTGTGTGAATGTGTGTGTGAATGTGTGAATGTGACGTGTCTGTGAAAGCGCTTTGAGTAGTCGAAAAGACTAGAAAAGCGCTGTACAACTACAGTCAATTTACCATTTAAAAAAGACAGAGGGACAATTTTTGATAATTATGTCTCTTTATTAAGAGTATAATTACACATGATTTTACAGTCCGCGTGGTGTTTTGAAACTCATTCCAATAGTTGGCTGAGTGACTTGAAGGTTGGAGAGGTTGCCGAAATCCTGAAGAGGAAGAGAAAGAATTCATGATTTCCGTGGATCAATAGGAATATGTCAGTCATCACACTTCATAATGAGTGTACAAATCAAATAATGTACAAATAATGATTATTCAGCGCAGGATATATTTAGGTTTTACACTCACCAGCATCTTGAGCATTTCTTTTGTGTCTGGATCCACTTCGATGAGTTCCTGGTCCAGAGCAGAAATCTAAAAGACGAGATAAAAAACGCTGCATATTAGCTGTCTGCATTGTGTCTTTTCCAACATGTCCAAAGTTTGTTAGCAACAACTGCAAAGTTACAAGGCGTTTGGATTTTCTGTCAGTTCATTTCTGTATTATCACCCAAAATAACAGTTAAAAACTACAAGACGCGTCCTAGTTTCCAAACCAACAAATGTCTCGTCTCATGAAACACGCTCGCAGATAAGACAAAGGAAAGAGTGTGGACGGACCTCTGGGACGTAGTTGTCCCTCCTCTCTCTCTCCTCCTCCTGCAGCTTGATGGAGATTCCTCTGACTGGACCGCGCTGGATACGCTTCATCAGGTGAGTCACATATCTGAGACAAACGGGAGCACACGGTTAGAACGAGGATACGGAGCAGGTCGACAGCACCGTACATTTATAGAGTTTAGTCATCAGCTGACTGCTAATTTAGACAAACTTAATGAATTACAATTTTTCTGATGTCTATTTATCAAATTTAATATAATTTTAATAGATTACTTTTTATTGCCAATTTTAAGACATTGATTTGGTAACTTGTGATGAACATTTCTCAAAATTTCTAACAAATTATAAAAACTAATTTAAAAAAATAAAATAAAACTAAAAATTATTATAAAAATATACACAATTATATTCATAAAAATACAAATAATATCAATTATTGAAAACACTTGTTGCAGTTGGAATTTGAGGAATTGTGTCACTAAATACGTGGTTATTTTGTAACAGCTCTCAAGCTTATAATATACAGATTATTCAATAAATGAATATTGTGACTCACATTCCCTGAGACTGTGAATGGAAATGGAAAACTTTAAATTCATAACCGCAATGACCAAGCTTATTTATTCTGCATTTTGTAACATTAATATAAAGCACAGAAAATCAACTCAGCAATAACAATCACTTTGTGCTGTTCTACAGTATGAAAGTACGAAAAAATCCCAAAACGGATTCATTCAGTTAAAGTGCTTTTGATTCAACGTCTGCTGAGAAAGCACACACGCTAGAAACACTTAAACAAAACATATAAACTACTGCAAAACACAAACTGTAATCCAGCAAATCAAGAGATCAGCATCTGTTTTTTTCTTACTGAGTTAATTAACCCTTTGACGCCTGGATGGACATCACTTGTCCATGCTGCATTCAGACGCCTTTCTCAAGTACTTAAACCTTTGAATCCTGAGCAAGTTAGTTTGGTTTCTTTTGAAACATAGATATATATTTAAAATTAATTTAGAGTCACTGTGATGTAAAAAAAAAAGGTAATTCCTTGTCTTTGTTTTGCTTTTTTTTTAAAAAAAAATTTCAGAATCAGAATCTGGTTTTATTGCCAGATTTACATGTAAATGTTTATGAAAGTACATTAACATATACAAGGAATTTGATTTGATGATTTGGTGCAAAACATCTGACATAAAGGAAGGATAAAAATAGTGAATTTAAATAGAATAGGAGATAAGATAAAAATATAGAAGCAATTTAAATATATAAAATGACAAAATAGAATATATTTTGTTGTTGTTTTTGCAAACATTTTAATTTTCTTGTGTTTTTTTTTTACTATTTTCTTCTTAAGTTGCTCAATGCTTTCTTTCCATGTTTTTGAAAGAAAAAACCCCCACTATGCTCAGGTTTCAAAGGGTTAAGTTGAGACTGAACCTGCTGTAAGTTCATAAAAATGTACCACAGGTACAACCAATCAGACCAAAACCTCCGACATACTTCTCACAGTCATGATTTCCACCCAGCCTTTTGTTGAGAGAAACTTTCATCAATCGTGGTTCTTAAAACGATAACTTTGATCTTTTACGATCAGTAAGCTGAGATCTGCCAATGACAGCAGGCATGCTGCTCTCTGCTGCTGTGACAACCAGATAAATATTATGAAGTCCACATCGACCGGACGATCACTCACGGTCATCGCATCACTCAGTAAAAGAGCAAACTGGGGTTGAAAAGTGAATATTATCTCTAATGTGGACGTCTACTCAACTTTAACTTTTCAACAGCATTTTGCTCATTGATTCAATAATTGAGATTTTTTTGTCTTACTTAAGAGGTCAATAATACCTGACTGATTACATCATGGATCACCAATCATCATGACGTCAATATGAAAACTGTGACCATTATATTTGTTTCTACTGGCTCTCATTGCATGATCTACATTTTAGTGATGAGAGGATCTTCAAGTGCTTAAAAACGTTTGATCCGTATAAAAACTGCTCAGAGAAACACCACATTGATTTCCACACATCCTCTTGGTAAAAAAAATGACAGACATGCCATCATGCAATGCTCCTCTTCTGACCCTAAAACGGCTTATTTTATGCTTTTGTGTCACCATCAAATTTGATATGAGCTCTAAAAGGTAACTCACGCTGCAAACAAACACACTCTCACTTGATGCCGGACAAATCACGTAAGACTGATGGGAGGTCTGAGCACGTGAACAGCCAGCAGGAGTGCATGTTCCTGCAGCACACACACTCAAAAACAGCAGCTATTTACACTCACCCTGCAATTTTGTTGCGCAGA
Source organism: Plectropomus leopardus (assembly GCF_008729295.1). Lineage (NCBI taxonomy): Eukaryota > Metazoa > Chordata > Actinopteri > Perciformes > Serranidae > Plectropomus > Plectropomus leopardus. Next base: position 7,688,120 of record NC_056463.1, read on the forward strand.
GGCTTGCTGGGGATGATGGCGATCTCCTCGCACACTCTTTTGTTGGTGTGGAAGTCACTGCCCAGACGTGTGTAGTATTTCTCGATGATGACCCTTGCGGCCTTCTTGACTGTCTTGGTCCTGACGCGCCCCTGAAGACAAACAAACAGACGCACTTTCAGTGTTCATGTCAACTTGTCTGGGTGATGTTCATTGCATTGAACTGCATCATTACTGGTTACACTGGGAATATTTTCAGCTCGAACGGTGTTTAAGAAATCATTCAGTTATTAGTTTTGTTGAGCCAAAAATCAGCAATATTATAGTCATTATCAACTGAAATAAAATAACAAGATATTAAGATTTTTAATAAAAGTGTTAAAGGTTTGCAGAAGCAAAATCAGAAGATGTGAGCATTTAAAGTTTTTATGTCTAAATATTTACCTTTTTGTCTTTTTACCATAACTGTTATTGCATGCATGTTATTGTATGTAAACTTGTTTCTTCTTATTTTTTTCTTTACTAAAAAGCCGAACTAATGAGGAGTTTGAAACTAGCAGTAACGTCTATGTGTGCAGTTACTGCAGCTTTGGCTGAAGTTGTACTACATTAATTTACACTGTCCTCATCAAATACACTATATGAATTAATGAATAAATAAGTAAAACGCCTCTTTGCAGACACACTTAAAAAGTGGAATATACTATTATACATCTGCAGAAAATCTCAAAATCAATAATGCACATTTCCACTTGTTCTTCCTCAATCTCTCAATTTCCTCACCTAAAATCAATGCTATTACACTGCAGAAAGTATTTTACTATTTGGGGTGCCACATTTCCTCAACTCACAAATTAAGTTTAAATCCAAATAAAGGCCACAATTAATGCAAATTAAGAGCAATTTCAAAAAAAGGTCATATATTGTAAAGTTGAGATTAAAATTTTATTTAATATATAGCACGTATAGCTTTATCAAAAAGCAAGAAATGCACGCAGACCATGTTCACAAACTGTACAGTTACATCAGGATTTGTGAGTTTCTGTTGCCACGACTACAGGCTGCTATAAAACTGTTTAAAAACTCAAACTTTTTAAATAGGTCCGTTAGTAGATCCTGTTGAAATGTTTTGCAGTGTGTGAAAAGTGTGTTTCAGTAAGAGGGTGAACACAGATGCTCAGTGTAAGGAAAGTGTTTTTAGAATAAAAAACTGCATAAAGTGTCTTGTCCAAAACACTGGTGTGAACCTTAAAATACACATAATACGGGACCTTCAATATTAGAAATGAATAACACACTTCGTGCATTAATAAGTCTGCGACTGACCAGGAAACCATAGTATCAACACGCAACATTTTCAAAATAAAATGTAGAGTCAAGTGTCATTAAAGCGATTTAAAGCTTTAGAAGTTAATACCTAAAACTAACTAAATAACCGTAGTTTAACATTTGTCCTGCATTAATAACGTTAACGTACATCGCCGGTTATCATTGAAAACACTGACTTCATTCCTCTAACGTTACGAATAAATTAACTGTTAAAATGCACAATGTCCTCTTTAAATTAACAAAAAGACAAAAGTAAGACATAAATAACATATACCGAATAAAAACAGCAAAACAAACTTATAATAAAGACATGTTTTCCGGTGATATTCTGTTGTTTGTGACCGTTTGGTTGTCGGTTAGCGGACATTTAGTACGTGTTTACGTGTATTTAACACCTATAAATGTTTCCAAACCCAACGTTTATGAACCTTTGTGTCGTTATTGTTTAAACTGTTGCTTCAAACAGCCTGATGTGAGGACAGAAGCGGAGGATTGCAGAGGATTGTGAGGGCTGATGATATGAAGTGTTATCTGTGTTACCCACCATGTTGACTCGGACCGGCGGAAGAAGAGAAGCACCGGAAGTTCATGCAGGAAGTTTATAGAGTCCGACCGCCGCTGTCACGCGCACACCGCCGCGAGGACAACAGCGCGGACTAGCGGCGGGAGGAAAAAAAATGTTTATGAAGTATTTTATTAGGGTTACATGCATCATGAGAAACAGATTATTTCACACTTTCTGTTTTTCAATCAATAACCGAAAAAGAAATGGGGCTGAATTTTAAAGCTTATTTTTGTCTCTCCCATATCAACCAAAGGATAATCCAAAATCATTTTTATAATCTATATATCTATATCTATATAGATAAAGATATATATTTATAATATAGTGTGTGTATGTATGTGTATATATATATGTACTAAACTGTAATCCTCCATTATTTCACACTATACTATCCTATTCTATACTGTACTATATACTATTCTGTACTATACTATACTATACTGTACTGTACTGTAAGTATAGTATAGTATACTATACTATACTGTACTGCACTGTACTATACTGTACTGTACTGTACAATAGGCCTGATATACTATTCTATACTGTATTCATACTATAATCACTCCTGAAATATTTTATAAGTTGTAATCATTTTATATTTTAAGGCTTGCGAAAAAAAACAAAGAAAAAAAACATAACAGAGAGCAACACAATTTCAACTCAGCAACTCAGAGTCCATTGCATAATTTGACCCCTGAAGAAACAAGTGTGAAGTAAAAATACAGTATTAGGTTTAGGGGTTGGTTTTAAGATTTGTAATATCAGAAATGTGGACTTTCTGAAGAAGAAGAGTTTGACTCAATTGGACATAAAGAAAGGTAAAGATGAATTAATAAAGATAAAATGTTTGTGGCAATTAAGACCTCATAAAGACTATTTAGTGACTTTCATGGTCTAATATTTAGAAAATTAAATTTAAGTCATTCTAAGACTTTTTAAGGACCTGCAGACATCAAACTGAAATCCTGAAACAAGCACCGAGCATCTATGAAGACAAGGAGCTGAATTTACCATCTGTGTATAATTTCATTTAACTCCGAAAACATCATCTGAAGCACTAAATACAAAATCATCTCACAAAAGACATTCCCACAAGGTGGAGAGATCTTTTATTTTACATAAAAAAGGGTGCAAACTGGAGTTTCCCTTTAAGTGTGGAGGGAATAAAAAGTGATTTCATAAGGTTCGTGTGTGACACATTGTATTATATGAATCCAAGGAGGAGAAAAAAACAGAGGCATCTCAGATAAAAAGGACCTTTACCTTTCTGTAAATTAAAAATATGAAACCATAAAAAGAAGAAATGTGGGTCCTTCATTCTTGAAGCCCTTGACTAACTCATTCAAATACATTTTTGAAGTGACATTCATATTTCAACACAATAATATTTATTTACAGTTTTAAGATTTCTCTTAATCATAGCTCTGAGAAATAAAACAAAATCAAAAAAAAAAAATAATGCTGAGGGGAGGATAAACTCTTGGAGCTGTACAATTTGATTTTCCACAGTCTGAGAGGAAACAAAAAAAAAATCAAATAATACATATTTTATATGGAATCCCAACAGAAAGAACAAAGAGTATAATTGTGAACTCTGTACAATTTACAATTTTCAAATAATCATCACAATATTGCAGTAAATGTCACCCTAAACCTCTCCCTCAAAGAAAAATATACAGTAAATCCAAGACAATTCTACAGTACAGCAACAAGGAAAAAAGTGCCAGAGAACCCATAAAGACCTAAAGCCGTTCATTCACACTTGAACTGTCCTTTGCTTTGATTACACAGCTTTGACACACAGGAATGTGATTCACACACAACCGAAGCCATAAACACGAGTCTGACCGAAGTGAAGTATCATCGGAAATAATGGGAACTGAGATGGGATGTGCTGTGAGAGGACATGAAGTTATTTATCTTACATGAGGACTGGAAGTCGTAACGTCTCACTGAGCCGACAGTACGCGAGCTCTACAGGTGAGGAAATCCGCTGGAGAGAGAGAGAGGCCGCTCGCTGTCGTCTCCAGATAAGCCATGCACATACGAACCATACAGAGTACTCCTAATATCGCTCTGTACGAGGCCCAGAGAGTAAAAAAACGTAAATACATCAGAGTAATAATTCTATATCTACTGTTACAGCCGGGAGCTTACGAGCGAGGCGACCCACAGTTTAAGAAGCAGATGTGGCAAAGATGATCTGTGATAAAGGTCGATAAAATGGTTTCAATGTAAGAGAAAGAAACCAACAGAAGCATAAAACACTTTTTTTTCCCCCGACTCTCTTTAACAACAACACTTCCTGGTACTGAATTTCTCGAAAATGACAGCGGACACGTCAAGGACACAAGGTGGAATGGTCAAAAAACATTCATTTTTTCCTGGCACAGGTAAAAGGCATGGGCTATATAGTAGTAGTCTCAGGAATGGCACTCGGGGAATTAAGGAGGGGAACGTTGAAGGCTATATAGTCTGGATATCCATCTCACGACACAGAAATACTTTCAACTTTACTTTTCAGGTAGCTGGAACGAAAACAGTCTGAGCCGCTGGAGGGGGAATCACAGGCAGCGGATGTCACAGGTTTGGTGTCTGAGCAAATGAAGCAAATGAAGGATTTCACCGACCACAAAGTACAGTACGGTGATTTTTCACAAAATGTGACAGCTTTAAAGGGAGAGTTTGGATTTTTTTGAAGTGGGTTTGTATGAAGTACTTGTCCGTAGTCAGTGTTTTACATTCAGTAGGCGTCAGATTGCAGGTTCCCAGTTTGGAGAAGCAGGCTGGAGTCTGACACGGACGCTAAGCAATCTACTGCTGCAGATCGTGTCTGAAACAAAACGTGTTTTAGTATTTTAAGTTCAGGTGTATGCTATTTTGAGAGTATCACAGTATCACAGGTAGCACAGGGAAACAGCTTCATCTGTGCTCTCTTAAAAGCCACCAGACTCCGCTGAGAAAAACACTCATTTGAGCTCGTTAAACACAGGAGCTGCTGATCAGCCTCTGCGTCCATCAGTGAGTTAGTTAGTGTTAATCAGGCTCCCACACATTATCAGGGACAACATTTTACAACTTGTCAATGACTTTTCAAGGACACGTTATGAAAAAACTGCCAGATTTAACCTGATAGTTTTTAAACATGACAAATTCGAAATCTATTCAAACATGATTGCAGCAAGTTGGCAAACCTAAAAGGAGATCGGAAATATGGGGAGAATGTATAATGGTTGTTAAATTGTCCCACATTTACATACGCATATCAGTGCAATATTACGCTAACAGCTACAGAAAATAAGTCAGATTACAGTAACTATTTCATGACACACAATAAAATTCCCAGACTTTTCCAGGGCCGTTAAATGTTATTGTAATCTATGAATTTTCAGTATTTTCCATGAATGTGGGAACCCTGGTTACTGGTCACACAAACTAACAGTTTGAGGCAGTAAACCAACAGCTCCTGTTTTCAGTGATGTTAAATTACTTTGACGAGAGCGATATAATGGCTTCATTTTCCTGTTGCAAATCACTGTCTGCCATTAAGGCTAAGTACTGAAAATATTCTAAATATATTGTACACCGAAGCTGATATTGTTATTTTTAGGTGGGACTGTTTTTATGTGGTTAAAATATGTTTTGTTGCTACCCCAGACACAGCAGCAGATTTCTTAGCGCCCATGTTAGACTCCAGCTGGGGGCGTAACTGACCGACATCTACTGTATGTAATACACTGATTATGCATAAGTACTTCACACAACCCCACTTAAAAAAATCCAAATTATCCCTTTAACATCCAAACCAACATCTTACTGCAACCAGATAAAAACATGATCCCAACCCTCATGGGGTCATTTAGCGGGCACATGACTCCGCAGGTGAGCCGACACCTGTCCAACACACTCAAGAGGCACTAAGACATCTCAAAGAAATGAATACCTGTCATTCAAATAGCCTGGTTTCCCACCATTCCCCTCAAATCCTATGCGCGGAATTACTATGATAATGACCAAGAAAATAAAAACAAAAAAAAGGTCCCATAGATTTTTCATATTCAAGTACTTTCAATAACACGATAATTAAGACCTCGGACATGTCAGGGGGTGAGAATAAACCGAAAAGCTATACAGTGTAAATACACGCAACAAGCAGGTTTACATACTGATTCATTGAGATAGTTTGCAACATCTACAACATTTCTAAAACATGACGGAGCAGGTCCACAAAACGTCAAATCTAACACTCCGCGATGGAGACAGATTTGTCTCGATTATATTTGTGAACAGATCCACAATCCATGAGACAATGTGTAATCTCGAATATAAAACAGCCTCCATAAATACAAAAAAAAGTCTCAAAATACTGTTTTGAAAATATAAAACAGATCTGAAACAAATTTTACAAATAATAAAAAAAAATCTGTGAATACATTTGATCAATTTGCAAACATATATATAAGTGTGAATATCTTTCTAACATACAGAACTTTGGAAAAGATTCAGATGTTGTTTTCATCTGTGAAACTCAATTTTACACTTTTTATAGTGTTGTTTTTTGGGCTTATTTAATTTGTGAAATTTGTGGTTCCATTTGATACTTGCAAAGCAGTTTTTTTGATTTTACAAATCTTTTTTTGTATTTGTGGAAGATGTTTTATAATTCAACATTACACATTAAAGTAATAATCTTAAACATTTTCATTAAAAAGAATGTCTTTAAGTCACTATCTGTCCACAAATTACGAAACACAAAGGCGATTGAGCCTCTGGCCCACTGATTAAAGTACTGCATTATTTATATATTCTCAGATGTATTAACTGGGTGTCGGCAACAACGTTTGCAGAAAAAAATGCTGTATGAAGTTACTGCTAATGCAAACCAAACATTTCCTTCTGCTGCAGCAGAATTTTCAAGACTGCCACCCGGGTATTATTTCTGTATTTGCAGATCAATTTAACATCTGCAAAACAGTTTTTTGAGTTTACAAATCTTTTTTGTATTTGCGGATGTTGTTTTATATTTACAGAATAAACATTAACAGACGGATAGTCGATCTGTTCATACAGATAATACTGAGACAATTCTATCTCCAAAGCGGTGTGTTAAAATTGATGTTTCTGTTTTGCAAATATTTAACAGATCTGCAAATACAGAAACAAATTCCACAAATTCAAAAATATCTGTGAATACATTTAATGACTTTACAAATAAATTAAAAACATTTGCGAATGCCTTCCTAACATTTACAGCTTTGTGACCGATTGTCGTTGTATTTGTGAATCTTCTACACTTGTGGATTTGCATTTCTCGCACACCAAGTTTTTTTTTTTTTTTTTTTTTTAATTTGTGGCATTTGTTTCTGTATTTGCAGATCCGTTTTATATTTGTTAAATAGTTCTGTGAGATTTCAAATATTTTTTAGTGTTTGTGGAAGTTGTTTTATACTTTGAGATCACACATTAACACATAGATTGTCAATCTGTTCACACAAATAAGAGACAAATCTATCTCCATACTCTGCTGAGAAGTTACTCATCTAGGACTTGCGTGCGTGCGTGCGTGCGTGCGTGTGTGTATGTGTGTTATTGTGTGTGTGCGCGCAGAGAGGAAGGGGTGATGAGGAGGGTGTCATGGCACAAATAAAAGGAGTGGGCGGGGATAAAAGTCAATTTAAAGTGTATTCCCTGCACCCTTTAGGAAAAGGCCTTGCACATGAGGCAGCTACAATTAAAGTAAATAAGCACGTTTAAAGTACAGTTTTAAGAAGGCAGGGTCTCGTCAGGGAAAGCCGGGGTCAACAAATGTAGTGCAGTCATGGTCTCAAGCTTTTTTTTTGTTACCCTCTCTTTCCCCATAAAACCATGGCTATTTGGAATGGAAAATAATTGCATTCAAAACAAAAAAAAATTCACATTAGCAAGATATAAAATAAAAAAATAAAACACCTATGTACGGTAATTCACTCTCTGTTCGGAGGATAGGCAAGGTGACACATCGAGGATTTTGTTTCAAGGCAGTCCTCCATGACACTAAAATAAAAATGGTATGGACACGTTCACTTATCCACCCTCGATCATGTTTTCTCACGCCGCGTCGAGGTGAAGAGGGACCGATGGGTTCAGCAGAGTCGTCCAAACTTAAAATCATCACTTTGCAGCTCAGGGGTCTTCAGACTGGACACGCGGGGGGTGGGGGTGCGTCTTAACACAGATTATTACGCCAAATCTTCCATTTGGCATCACTCTCTCTCGGGAATACATCCTCAGTGTTAACAAGGGAAGTCATTAACTGCTCTAGCTGGGAAACCGTCCGCAACTTTGGGCTTTATCATACAAGCGACCCCAAAAATTGCAAATCTCGCAACCATCATGCTGCCAGCTTGTTTCTCCAAGTGGTGATGAGATGTGGTGGTCTGTTGGTTGGTTGGGGTTAAGGCATTGGACAGTCGAGAGGCTGTGATTCGATCTCCAAAAGCACATCACGCCAGTTTCTCTTGTCGCTCCAAAGCAACGTCCCCCAGTGTCTTCTGGTGTAGAGTCCATCACATTATTAAGATACTCTCACCCTTAAATCCACTTTGTTTTGGTCTTTTCCTCTTTTAGACATTGGTCTTTAACTGCAATTTCCTTCCCATGCGCATGACAGATTATATAAACGCTCCAAAGTCATTTACGTCTCTGTCCATACATTCAGTGTGTATGTTTTTAGAATTAGTAAGAAAACTGGTGGCAACCAAGAAGATAAATAGCATAAATAGCATTTTTTTCAGCCCCATGTACAAGTTGCTGCTCATTATCACAAAGCCGACAGGAGCAAAACTGCATGTGAGTCAAAAAGAGACTGTAGTGTGTTTTTCGACAGCGGCGTGGTTAAGGGGAGTGCTTTAACCAAGCAGCGTGAGCAGAAATCGTCCTCAGAGAACACAGTGCAGGAGGCGTCTCTGGTATCTTCTGTTCTCTCAGGGCCCCGAGGGGTCCCAGTGCCAGGGTTGACCTCTTTGGAGGAAAAAAAGTGCAGGGGCCAAATGGCAGACTGATGCTCTGTGTGCCTGAAGGTAGGCGGTTTATGCTCCTGGCTCCACATTTGTTTTCAGGTTTACATTCAGTCCCACATCAGGAGCAACCAGAAGGGCTTTGTGTCAAAATGAGTTAGCAGAACTAACGAGGGGCGAACCGTTTTGAACTGGAGACTTGACAGAAAGGGGGAATGAAAACATGATTTTGTGAGTCAAACAAAGAAATCATAGTAGGCTGAAGGTGGCAAGATTTCACAGGAAGATCTGTCATTTCCTTTGCCATACCACAAGAGAAACAAAAAATGCCAAAAACGAGGAGTGAAAAATACAAATGCTGGATGTCTTTGGGAGATGAGAAAAAAAAAAAAATCTGCAAAATTCCACCAAAAAGGTTCCCCGTTTGGACGACTGGCCTGCAAAACATTCCCACACATCTCGGAGAATGAAAAAAAAGAACCAAAACATTTTTTAAAAAAAAGGACTCCCATCAAAAGACACAAGCGTCTCGTACATCTCAACAAACCATTTTGAAACGGGTCCCTCCAGAGAACAATTCAATCACGATGTTTAAGTTGTCTCCCTCTTTTATTCTGAATGGGACCTCATTGATTTCTGAAATCGCAATCAACTGAGCCGGACACTCGGGGCATTTCAGGCCGGTGGTGGATGATCATTTGTGCCTCGGCGTGTTCTTCTTCCGTTTTCGCTTAAAGAAACAGCAGCACCTGCGGACAGAGACAGACATTAAACGGATATGTAGGCGAGGGAGACTCTACATGAAGCAAAAAAGAAACAACAAACACGGGCGAGCTGTTTAAATTAGTGTTGAATATCAGAGGAGCTGAATTTGAGTCTTCCAAATGTGGACAGACTTTTGGATCATAATAGTGAGAACTGCAGCTGGCAAAAAGTTTGATTAGTAAATCATTAGCATCAAGAACAAGGTGGACGCACTGCCATCCACCAAGTGTTTGCATGCTTCTTCACCTTCACTACAAACTGCTGCAGTGACTCTGAATATAATATTTCTCCTATGCAAAACAAAAAAAATGGAGCAGTGCACACAAAGAGCACAAGACACGGTGAGCCTGAATGGTCAATAAAAACATACAAAGACAAGAAAAAAGCTGTGGATCAAGACATAGGACAGTGACTGGGTTCTCTTAGATTAATTCAGTAAAAACGAGTAATGGTGCACCATGCAACAAGAGTTTAAAGACCTTTAATCTGAAGCCAAATGTCTGCTAAAAGAGTGATTGCTTATTAATATTATAAGGGCTCACAAAAAGATTTTAGGCAATGTCTGCTATACAAAGATATTTTTGAAAACAGATATTTTCCTCTTTGATTTGGCTTTTTGTTGACTCGCACAAGGCTACTAGGGTAGAGGTACTAAAACAGTTGTTTTTTTAAAGCGCCTTTGAAAATGGAAATTTTTCAAAACTCTGGTTACTGTTTATCTGAGTGGACACGTAGCGTTGGAAAATGCTGACATTATCTCCTTTGTGCATGTCCGTTATTGCTTTGTGTTATGTTTGAAACTACAACAATGTGGCTAACTTTTTGTAAGCACTACTTGGACTGCAGAATGATTACTTTACACCATAAAGAAGCATTTCACCGACATAAAGAGGATCCTCTCATAAAACTAGGCTGTTGTACATTAGAAAGACGCAAATACTAATTGGAGCTTCATGACCAGAGAAAAAAGCAAAAAGGACGGTGGCATTCGCTTTTGCTCAAGAGGCAGAAAACCTACAATTATAACAATGCAATAAACGCTCCTTCTGATGGGTGACATAATGCGAACCTCGTCCATGTGACATAATGGCGGCCAACTGGTAACAATCTTGTACTACAGTTCCTGAAAACATTTGAGGTGAGAAATAGGCAATGCAGTAACATAATCTTGGTGTATGTTTGATCAGTGATCTCTGTATTTTTGGCCTCGGTGTCTTTTTCTCTGCATTATTTAGGCACTGGTTAGAGGGAGGGAAGTTAACCACAGTTTATCTACACATACGACTCACACTGTTTTGCTACAAAGCTCATTTAAAATTGGCAAAATATCCCTTTTTACATGGTATTGCTGCACTACTTCATGGATGAAAAAAGTCACCTGCTGCACCCCATGTTTTTTCTCCACTTCAGCGCTGAGGTTTCATGTTCACCAAAAATGACAGTTTTGGATCAAGACCAGTCAAACCAATTTTCAGAGGGAGACTTCCTTCTTTTACGAACTTTATTAATCGTAAAATTGGATTGGGAATCAACAGTGTTGAGATGTACAGTTGGTGTTTTGGAAAAAGTAATGTTAGCCTATACAATTTGATACCTTTGTGCTGAGGTTAGACTGCTAAAGACAGCCAAAGTATTTGGGACTGTTTTTGCGCTCTAGTATGGCGACAGTGTAAAATAATAGTCGTGTGGACAGAAATAATTTGTAAAACCAAAGGGGAAAATATCAGTTTTTTTAAAAATACCCATATATGCGTAGACAGGGCCTTAGTTAGCTTTTATCAAAGCACTTCTTGTTTATTCTTTCTGCCCTGATGTGACATCGAGTTTTAAGCTGCCTGCCTACAAGGCAGCACTGTTTACAGAATTATTTACTCATTTGTCACTTAACCTCGAGCAGTGGTGGAAAAAAGGCAGAAAAAAGCAGAGTGTTTTTCACATAGTAGACAGTGTTCTCAGGAGTTTATGGCACTATTGCTCCAGTGAGAGTCTAGTTAAAAACTGTAAACGATAACTCCACTGGGCCCCAGCCTAGGCTGGTCCACTCCCTGTCCCATGAGTCTGATGTGGACGAGCAGAGAGGGACTCACCACAGGTTGAGCATTTTCACGCAGCTACAGAAGAAGAGAGAGGAAAGAGTGTAAAGAGAAAAGAAAGATAGATTAATACAGCAAGACCAAGATGATGGGACTGGGCACATGCCACACAAAACATGCACACGAACACACCAACAGGACGCCGGTGGACACGGAGAGGGAACGTTTGAAAAGGTTAAAGGAGAAAAGATTACAGAAAAGGTTACAGAACATCTAATCTGCAGCTCCTGTGTTTAGCAGAGAGCAGGAGCAACGTTCATTTGGGTCGATTATTTCTCGCTGAATTCCTGGTTATGAGGGATGCTGCAGTATCAGAGTATGTGGTGTAATGTAGGCTACATTCGCAATAAAAATGTGCGTTTAAAAATCCTGTTTTAAAAATTACTTTGTCTGCTTCCTAAAAAAATCAGTTGATTATGATCCAGTTTCTTTGAAAACACCCAAAATAATGGAAATAAGTGCAGGATTTGGTTGACCGAACTTTTCCAAATATTCACTAATTTTCTGTGTTAAATCCCTTATAACTATTTTTTAAACGATTACGCCAAGTTTAAAGGGGCATTTCAATACTTTTCAAACTGAACCCTATTATGTTCTTGTGTCTAAGTGACTAATAGAAACAAAAATTTTTAAAATTGGTTCGGTATTGAGTCAGAGGGAGAGAACAATCTGAGCCTGTCTGTGGCAAAAACAAGCACCTTTAGTGAATATAAGGTGACAGGGTGCACAAATGCCTGGAGCGGTTACACTGCAGCCTGTTTTGCAGCCGCCAAATGCAACCCTCTCACTCAATACTGGACCAATTTAAAAAATTGCTGTTCACAGTAGTCACTGAAATATCTGAAAAAAGGTCTATTAAAAATACTAAAGTAACGCTTTAAATGCCTCCGCTCATAAAGACTTCAGTCGTGCAAATCATTTGCTAGGAAATATCTGTTAATACTGTCCAATAAAAAAGCAATCAGTTATGTAAACAGGAAGTCATTGTGGCATCACAAGCCAAAAAAAAAACTTCCACAAATATGCTTAACAAGGTCAAAATATACATTAAGTATAACAGTAAAGCCTTTGTAAATGAAGGAGTGATTTAAAAAATATTCACATATTTGGATGTTTGGTAATTTAAAGTAAATAAAGATCTAAATGCAGTGTACTGTTTCTACTGTATAATCTATAAGTCAGATGGAGGAAGCATAAATGTATATAAGAATTTTAACAACTGTAGATTATAACATCACTAATATTAGCCACAATTCAAAGTACATTTAACCTGATCCTGCACAGACTGAAAATTATTTATTGTTCAACAGTAAGAAGCAAATTTCTGCCCATGAATGCTAATAAAAAGATGAAAGAGCCAACAATACATGTGGCATTAATTCACCATGGGAACCCGATATTCCCTCATATGCAAAACATTAATTAAATTGCATCAGATGCAGGATTTGCATTCATTACTTCATGTTCTTATATCACACATCAGCTCGTCTGACGAGGTATCAAAGAGACTGGCAGCGAACACGCCAATCATCATATCAAACAATAGTGTGAATGGAGACAACAGGAGGAAGAGGCCCGTCATCTCGGCAGAAATAGAAACGATCGCAGATTAAAGTGAATGAACCTCTGGGAGATTCATGAGGAGCCTCAGCAGAGGAGAATCATCTTTTACAGCAGCTTTGATAAAAACTCTGGTGGGAAAGATGGGAAGTAAAATCCCTGATATGTTTCATAATGACTCAAAGAGAGCTGAACTGAAAATAAATTCACTGATAGCCGTTTCATGTCAAGGCATACAAAATGCATTGTGATACACATTATCACATCATGATAACCATAATATATTACAATGCTAATGGATGAAATCTACAGTCTACTTTAGGGGGGAAATGGAGTTAACTGTGCTAATATTTTGCTTTTAGAATAATTTTCCCCATTTAAAATACTCAGCTGACCCAATGATAAGTGACCATACATTACCTGCTCGGTGGAATAATTATTCAGCACTGACTTTCAAGTTAAAATCAGCTTACTTATTTTGTGGAAACTTTGTAATTAAACACACAACTGAACACAAACACATTTGTTTGAAAAAAAGAAATGTTCTGCTGTTTTAATTGTTCATTTGCCAGTTGCGGCATACTTCTACACCTAGTATTTACTGAGAAAAAAAGTGTTAAGTAGTACATATTATGGGGTGAGGCAGGGTTGACATTTTTCTGTAGTTCGGCCCAGGGGGCGCCCTGGTTCCCTCCTCAAAAGCCTATAGGATTTTCCACTGGATTTTGAATTATAGCAGAGAAAAACCTCTGTGGCAAACAAACGTTTATGATACATACATGATATATTCTGCAACATAACTTTCACAAATGATTACCACTTTAATCATTTTTGAAGCATAAATACTACGTTAGGCTATAAATGAAGTACACCACAGTGATGTGACTTTAAACTCACCACATCGAGGTTGTAAAGCCGTGTGTGGCATAATGATGTTCTATAGTTTCACTTAGCCATTTGTTAGCAACTCTCTTTGTTAGGACTCATGAATGCTTAAAAACATTAAGGGTGGGGTATTTACTGATGTATTTTACACCACAGGACAAAATGTGAAAATATCTTAAGCTTGTGTTAACCACAGATCTTACATCAGGCATCTAACCAAAAACCAGTTCAAAAAACCTATCACCTTTGAGATGAGGGACCCAGGAGTGCTAAAATGCCAACTGATTTTCGCAGTTTAGGACTCATTCCTGCATCTTTCTATTTAGTTATGACAACACCGCCAGTGACGCCTCACATTTCTTTTAAAAAGCGGTTGTTATGAGGCCTGGTAAAGTCAATCTTGGCTGCACCATAATAAGAAATATTTCTACCACAGCCTTGCACCAGTGAATAACTGGGCTGACCCGCGCTATTGTGGTGCTACTGACTCGGACCCGACCAGGGCGGTCTCCTTCTTTAAATCCAAGCTGAACCTTAGAATTAAATGATTGGCTCAATATAAATGTGATTGTGTTAGCGACAAGCACCATTTTTAAATGTCTCAGTATGCATAGCTCTCAGTACTTTGTAGCTTTTAACTAAATCTCTATATTTTGGAGTCACGTTTCACTCTCATGTGTGTTGTTTGTACTTTTATCAAAACACAAAGAGCCTCTAATTTTATCTGCAAAGTGCTTATTTTCTCCATTCATATATATAAATATATATATTTTTGTCTTAGAGAGTTGTGCGTCTCAAAAGAGCTCTTCTCAGTCAGCTGAACCTCGTGACATTCAGCCAGCAGCGCAGTTTTATCACAGTGGGCGGCCAGCCATGCAGCATGGCATCACTCCAGCTGCTGGCACTGAGGACTAACACCAGTAGTCGTTTAGCTGGTGCTACCAGCTCCAAGATGAACTGAATGAAACCAGTGCTAATGACAGTGGTTACCATGTTTTTTCTCCACGTTTGACTCTCAAAGAGAAACAGAAGTGACGGATACGATGATATCATGTGCATAATCTTTGTCCATGTGACTAAGTTGCCACATGGACAATCTGGTGAGATCTGGCTGCTACATTAATACGCTGACGGGATCTGCACTGCATTGATCATTACTGGAACTGTTAAAGACATGATGTTCAGGTTGAACAACAGTGCCGTGTTTCTTTCAGATGGTCAAGCTGTTAGGACATAAAATCCTCAATGGCTGCTAGCTGTGTTAGGGGTCAACAGCTCGGGCAGACTACAGGCAGAGAAGCTGAATTAGCTCTGACTGAGAAGTTAATCGACATTTGCTTTCTTTCTTTTTTTTTTTTTAAAAAAAATCTAATTGAGGGAACAGCATGGCGACAGGCAGCAGTCAGGATCAAAACTCCACACAGTCAGACAGAAGATACGAGGGGCAGGAGCAGGATGACAGCTGGGGGCTGCCACGATTCAACAGCATAGCATAAAGTGGTGAGAGAGAGAGACAGAGAGAGGAAGAGCGGGAGAGAAAGGAAGCGACAGATGGACATGGAGGAGAGGTGTGGCGGGTGTATGACACATACTTGGCCTCGTCGACCACTTCCACCTCTGCCTGAGCTGTAATGGGAGCGTTGGAATGAGCTGCCAGTGGATCGTCTGCGTTCAGCTCTCCGTTGGTCGAGCTGACCACCTGTGGCACAGATGGGTGTTACTTCAAAAAAACAGTTAAGACGTTGGCTTGAATCACTGTGACAAACCGGTCCTGCTGTGATGGAGAGTCTCTCTGGATAAAAACTAATGTATGAATGTTGTTTTACCACCATTGCCTCTTCTATGGAGCACGGCAGAAATCATCAATAACACACAAAGCACATCAGCATGTGTTAACTACTTTTTTTTCTTGCTTGTATCTTGTATCCATAGCTACCCTGATTGTGATCAGTGTGTCTCCCTTTAATACTGTCACAGCCATTTCAAGAAAAATTGGAAAACTTGAAAGTTAGTCCAAAATGGCAACAAGAGATGGGTGGAGAACCATGAAAATTATGCAGTGGGATGGTGCAAAAACTGCAAAATCTTTATCTCCACCCATAAATTACTTGTTAGCAGATAGTCTGGCTCGCAGTGTGTTAGCTTTGTCCAAAACAAATCCCGCTCTTCTTGCGTGCGAAGAACGATTCTTGCCAGTGACTATAGCTGACATTAATAATTCCAATAATCTGCTAATCTGGGGTGTTTTAATTTGGTGTAGCTTTGCTGCAGTTCCACCACTATCAGTCTAAATTGTACAGAACAAACTTCAAGCTTACTTCTTTTTAAATGTGTCAAACCTAATTATACAGCTTTTAAAATCCACTTTCTAGCCTGTAATACAGTATAGAAGAAACCTAACATAAACCTTTTTCAGAAAAGAAAGACATAAATGCACAGCTAGACATCAAACAAACAACCACCGACAGACAAATATAAAATTACAGTATTCAAACATAAACTACTGATGGTTGTCCCATTCACCTGTAGAAAAAAGGCATTATATTTTTTGTAAAAATGTGTATTTTGGGTGCACAGGCGTGTACAGTGTTCACCTTTGTTAATCTCTGCTGTCCTGATATCATTCAATTCCAGTCATGATGCAACAGTGTAGACAATTTTCCTGGAGATAAAACTGCTGTAAATTGTTGAAATAACTTGCTTAGTTTCATTCAAATTACTGCAACTAACATAGTTTATTTGCCTGATATCAGACAGAATGGTTAACTTTTTACACTCCGTTTCGATCTTCAGTCAACTCGAACTCAGTTGAGAGGGTGGACTCAAAGGTCTGGATCCAAGCAAATAATTAGACTTTGCACAGATATATGAGACCTTTGTTTTGAGGGTCACATGACTGGCGGAGGTACTGGAGCGACTGCAAGCTGGCTTTTCTGTGTTCTGACCGTCAGTCAACCACAATGTCTGTGTGCGGCATAATTTAGAAGTCCTACAGACCACCACTGTCTGTGGGTTTGACTCAATGTTATTTAATGAGCTAACATAAAAATATATACATTTTTATATGTAGAGAAGTGAATGCAAATGACATTTGTTTTTCTTTGGTCCTTATGCACAGCATTGTGTTTGGGATTGCCTTCTTCATTATCTGCCAATTCTCCATCATGATATCCCCAACAGTGTTAGAATCTGTTTTTCTGGGTGGCCCCACACATTAAAGAGTTTCAGGAAATGTTTCAAAAGATAAACTGTACATATGTTTGCATGGAGATCCATAAAGAGCCAATAATCATTCTATTGTATACAGAAATGTAACTATTTCAGCCACCTTCATATAACCTCATAAAACAGAGTGAAACTTATAGCTAATGATGATTCGTAAGCTAAGGACTCATTTATGCTCAACATTGGATAGGTATAGGGACATAGAGGGAGCCTTCTGAACGTACTCTGCATTCATGTCATTTGACCTGTGCCAGTTTTCTTAAAGCTTATTGAAGCGGACAAAATGGAGAAATACCAATAGAAATTGTGGCGGCAGTGTAGTGGTCAAGCAAGATACTTCTGTACGATACCACAAAGACATTTTAAAAATGGCCCAATGGAACAAAACGGTTATATAATGAAGAAATTATTTGTTCCCATGTTGCAATGTATTTAACAGACCACAGCCATCTACATCGCTGCCTCTGTTTAAAGGTATATTATTACAACCTTCCACATTGTCGCCATGCTTACTGTTGTCAGAAACTTTTGTGTCTGCCCTCTACTGCCAAGTAGTGGATGTGTCTATGCCAAGATGCATGGAGGTATGAGGACAGTATAAAGGAGCCTTAACAGTATAATAACTAAGCTCGCTGTCATTAGCTCTGCTCCCTCAGTTAATCTTACAGCCATCATCTTGCACAATGAATCATTTTCTCTACCTTTACATGACTCATCCTGCACTGAGAGTCCAATCTGAGCTGAAAAACATGTTTCTACCAATAAAAAAACAACCAGGAGAAATTGCCTAAGTGAACCTACATGGCTGAAATATCTACTGATGTGCGGCAAAGTACAAGTCTCCACACTGTTTTAACATGAATGGCAGTCAATAGTGTTTAGTAGAATAGCCAGAGATCTACTAAAGCCCACACTGTACACACCTATACAAACAGAGCTTGTTACAGAGACAAGCTTGGGTAATGGCAAGTAGTCAAAATTACACCAGGATGTTCTTTTTAACATAATGACCCTTTATGACTAAAGAGCATGCACTTAGCCGGCTAAGCCAGGTCACCCTGCCATGCAAGAGGCTTCTTGATCTTGCAAGGAATGTCTGAGTGCCATGAAGAGTTGTAAGATCTGAGATCAACCAGGGCTGCTGTTCGTAAAGCTAAATCACATTTTCACCATCTGGGGTGGGTGGCACCAGATGACATGCTTATGGTGGTGCAGAAAAATAACATTTCCCAGCCAGGGGTAAAAGGGGTGGGGGAGGTACATGGTTACAGATCTGTCTCACACAAGAGGCTGAAATACAAAATAAATGTTGTGTCCTGGTAAAATGTTTGTTATCTACTATTGTTCATTTACTTGTAAACCAGAAATGGCAACTGCTTTCAGAAATACCAATAACATTCAGCAAATACAATTATTTGGAATTATGTGAATTGCATTAAATTAAATACATTTTCCCATGTTTTTGTTACAAAGTTTATAGTGAGAACAACATTTATTGAAATTGGCCCAGCACTGACCGAGAGCGCTGCAGCCAACAGCTGCAAAAAAAGGCTGCAATGTAACCACTAGGGGCATTTGCGCCCCGTCAATTTACATCTATTAAAAGTGCTTGTTTTTTGCCACTGATTGGCTAAGATTGTTGTAAGTCTGACAACATTATGTCAAAAAGCCCTACAGAGACAGACCTATAAGTCAAAGAGTAAAATCTTTTATGCTTTACCAGAAACAGCACTGAAATTGCAATTGCTAAACCCAGCACACTCCATTTAAATAATAATTTTATCATCATAAAACCAACTTCATTTATTGTTGACAGAAACTAAATACAACTCCCTGCTGTCTTGGTTTGTCTTTACACTGTTCCAAATATCATTAACTTTGCTTTGGTTGAAATAAACTCTCAATTGACCCTTTGCGATGTGAAAATATGCTCGCTCTATTAATGCTAAAATCATACCGTCAATATGCCGTATATATACCGTTTATTTGTTGGAGTCTGGTTGGTTAAGCAATGGCAATTTCACGGCTGTTTCTGGTCAAACAAAAGGATCTTACTCTTGGGATCCTTCCCATAATGTTGTTAGACACTCAGAATAGGAATCTGAGCCTGTCAGTAACAAAAGCAACCACTTTTAGGGACGTAGATACAGGGTGCACGTTGCCCTGAGTGGTTACATTGTCGTCTGTTTCATCATCGTCGGCTGGAGCTGTCTTGCTCAATACTGCACCAATTTCAAAAATTGCTGTTCCGATTAGTCACTTATACACTTGGGTATATAGGATCCATGTTTAAAAAAAAAATCTAAATAACCCTTTCTTAATAGGAACCAAAAATGCCATGTGCGAAATGAATCAGAATTTGTACATGCCAATGTTTCTTTAAAAGCTGGCTCAAAATATTCAAATGACACACCTGAATATTGTTAGGTTTTTAACTTGAAACATTATTCTGTATTACATCCTATGAGACAGATCTGACTCCATAGAGATCAGGTGGGGGCTGTGGTTGATCAGGTGAGGGGTGTATACCTGCACTGAGCCCCCGTGCCTGTCCGCTGCCAGGTGGGAGGTCAGATAGGAGGAGTTTGCTTGGCGTGTGGGCTGCACCTCCCATGCTCCTCGTCGATCTGAGACCGCTGTCTGCTCAGGAGTCGGGGGCGTCGGTGATGGGAGGGGAAGTGGGATTGGGGGGAGGTGCGATGGGAGAGGGTTGGGGTGGTGATGGAATAATTGCATTAGGAAAGATGGATGTGCGAGGCCAGGTACCATGCAAAGCAGCATGAGAAATGAAGAAGAAAAAAAATGTAACAAAATAAAAAAAGTGAATCAAAATCAAAGCAAGGCTTCAGCCAAAGAACTGAACCAGAAACTAATGAGCCTGAAGCCAAACGGAGGTAAGCTTTGGCCTCAATCTCATTACACTTAAATAACACAAATTAAACCTAAATCATTGAACAAGGTTTTAAAAATGTTTTAAGTATTTTTTTTCTGTGAAACAAGTCATTTGTTTGACTAGCTGTCCTTATAAATGTAATTAACAACAGTATTCAAAGTATTTATACAACAGTACAACAAAATGTAGAGAATATTCAGCTCACTGAAAAATGTCTGTAATTGGCAGAAACATTCAAATGACTTTATCCCCCCAAACCTTATATGGAGCCTTTGCACCATTGCTCTGAAACTAAAACATGTGCAAGGGTGAACTGTCGTCCCTGGGAGATGCAGGCCAGAAAACCACTAATAAAACACACCTGCACTGACAACCACAGCATATTTTCTGATGGTTTTTCAAAGAAATCAAATAATTCCTCCTTCACTATTCCACTTCAATGTAGTAAAGTATGTGTATGTTTCTAAAGAATTATCAGTTATCCTCATCCTTGTGGGCTGCTGTCAATCAGTGGAACTCATTTCAGTTTCCGGTCTGTAATATTTGTCATCTTCTTAAAAAAAAACAACAACAAAACAAATACTTAACACTCAATCCATCAAAAGAGATAATTAAAGATGAACTTATTGCAATTTTCTTAGTCAACATTTAAAGGTCAGACCTGCCGATTCTATTTCAATTTTTTTTCTTTAATGGAAAATTCAATTGTATGTTCACAATAAAAATTGACTGTTAAATATTTTTTACATTTTTGACAAATCTGCACTAGATTACATGACCTTCTCTCACTCAAACTCAAAATAAAAAGTGCTCCATATGTAATATGTAAATAAAATTGAACTAAAGATAAATTGGCAGAAGAGCCGATCACTACAATTACTCCGAGCATAATGCATGAGGAAATATTACAACTTCTCCCCAATGTGCTGTATAAGTCACTAAATGTGTCGCTAGCTGCCTTTTAGAAATAAAGTCACTAGGAGGGAATGAGAACAGGTTGCAGCAGCAGTTCTTGTCTGTGGTGCTGTGTGTGCGACGTGAACCACTGTGTGGCTACTGCATGTATGTTTCATCAGCATCGGATCGGTTATGTCTGAGACTGAGTGGACGGTCACCGGTTATGGTCATTAAAGCTTAAAATCAGCTGATTCCGGTCACCAGTTGATCAATTGGCGCATCTCTAGAAATAATAGCTTTCATAAAATCTTAAAAACTTAAAAGGCAGATTAGCTTTGATTGGTAATAATGACGAGGTCTTGATATAACTGAAGAATCCAGAGTTGTTCATAATGTTGTCTAACAGGTTCCCTTATTTGCAGGTCAAGTTTATTAAGGGTTAAACCGGAGATTAACGCTTTGTGGATATCTCTGCAAGCGGGGGGGATGGGTGTGTACCTTATATAAAAATGTCCGACTGTAATAAACAGTACGTACCTGATTTCTGATTGGTGGGTGCTGTGATGGCCGGTCTCTGTGAGGATGGCTCTCTCTCGTCACAGCAGAGGCTCCAGAGTCTATATGGACAGACCCCACTGGTGTGGGCTGAGAGGAATAATCATCGGTTAAATGCTGTGCAGTCGAGCAGCTTGCTAAAAGTCATTGGCCGACTTAAAATGCATCTGTCACTATGTGGGTCACTTACTATCTGCCTGCCAACCCAGTCGTAAGTGTAGTCAAAGGTGTATCCTTTTCGCTCAAACAGTTCAGTGAACAGAGTCCGCAGATATTCATAGTCAGGCTTTTCAAAGAAGTCCAACCGTCTCACATATCGCAGGTAGGTGGCCATCTCCTCTGAATTAAACAAATTTAAAGAATTAAATGATGTTTTACCCTTCAACATACAGTAGATACTATAATTCTAAACATGGAGTGGGCTGAAATTCTAAAACACCTTATTTGAAAAAGTCTTGTAAAAAAAGGTCAAATCACAGCCAATCTCTATGTAATGATTCAAAGCTTTAGAGTCTGATCTGTAAGTACATTACAGATAGATCACATCATCAGAATGAATACCTGGGAAGTTTTCACAGAGGACCTCGATGGGAGTGTTTCGTTTTGTGTCTCCAATTTTCTGGTATCGTTCTTTCAACGTGTCGGCCTTCAGGAGTATTAAAATAGAAAGATACATATGAAACGGTTCTGCAGTCTAACAAGCATCAATCAGAATTATATCAAAACACATTCTTAGATTGCAAATGTTATTTTTATGGCCTAGGAAAGTTTCATCAATATTTGTGTTCTCTAGTTTCTCAAAGCCAGAAACTAGAGAAGAGTCTCAATCTTGTGATGTTACAGGGTTTAAAGTCTGCAGCTGCCCAACAGACAATTAATGGGAGCCTGATTTCATGGACCCACAGGTTTGTTTTCTTATTCATCCCCAAATGAGCTTTATTCTGTCATAGTGTTGTAATTTCTAGAGTAAAAAAAATGTACCCAAACACTGAGAACATAGTCCTAGGTGCTGTCAATGTCCATTTTTCCATTTTTATTCCATTTGGGAGACATTTGTTTATTTTTAGTAACATTTTTGGACGACCTTGGACCATAGAGGTACAGGTATTAATTTTTTTTATTTTTATGATTTTATTTAACAATTATTAATTTTGAACATGGACATTGTTCCCCTTTAATATAAATCGTATATCTTTGTACTGACTGGTCAGAAAAAAATCTTAAATCCTGACTGTACAGTTCACTGGATTACACAAAGTGACCGTTAATATCTAAATCATACCATCACTACTTATTTCTCTTTGGCTGTAGCCATATTGTTTAATACTCAGTTAGGACTGAAGTGGAGAAGAAATCACTGATAACTGAAAACTTTATATTTACAATCTGTCACTAGTAATAATAACAAATATGGATGCAAAACTGCACATTAAACAATGATACTGATGTGATGATCAGATCATGATTTTAAGGTTGCAGACTGTCATGAAATCATGTCAGCCCCAAGATGCTATTTTATTAATGAATGTTTTTCTACATAGTATAAAAAAGGATGTTGTACCACTTCCATGTACTTGGCATACCTTCAGTCCTTGCCATGGTAGACTCCCACGCAGGAAATACATGAACATGTGGCCTAAGGCCTCCAGGTCGTCTCGCCGGCTTTGCTCTATATCAATGGATGTGACAACATTTCACTGAGAAACTTCAAGAATATAAGCATCAAACAACATTACATAATAAGAATGTCAGAACACTTCAGAACCAAAACAGAAACACAAACTTTGAAACTGATCTCACCTTTGCCTAAATGTGTATTGATGGACATATATCGGGCAGTGCCGGTCAAGCTCTTATGCTCCCTGTATGGAATGTGTTTTTTGGTCTCGGGATCGATGTACTCTTTGGCAAGACCAAAGTCGATGATGTGGATGATGTGTTCCTTTTTGTTCCCTTGTCGTCCGATGAGAAAGTTTTCAGGTTTTACATCTCTATAGATGAGGTTTTTAGAGTGCACGTACTCCATTCGAGAAATCTGGCGAAGAGGAATACAGCCGAGTCAGCAAAAAGGAACATAATCGCAAACCCATCCAGACTCAGCAAAACAGGAATCAAGATGTCAAAATTACTCAAAAGTGACATTTTAATGAAAGTTGACTGCTGCAATATGTCAGTCTTCTCATAAACATTGTGATACAGTATTGACTGAGGACTTGATGTCAGCATTATTACACATTAAACAACACGTAGATCCAACCAGGCAATCTGATCTGTAAACCACATATTTAGAACAGCAACACTGCAATTTCCCAAAAAATTTTTTTGAAAGGCTAAGCGCAACAAATATGGATTAAAGCATAATATTTCTTATTTGAAATCATCTCTATTGCTAGGTTGTTAGGTTCGGCCTACTTGCTGGAGTAGTAAACTAGGTTTCATGACACAGGAGTCTACTGACATGACTGATTTTTTCCAGTTATTAGTCAGACCCCATGTGTTTTTTTTCCCCCATGGAAACAAAGATAACACTAGCACTACACATTAACACGCAAGTCATTTCAGCTTGGAGACTTTAAGTGTAGGCCTGTAACAGTTTGTGTATTTGTGCCAAACTATCACTGTCTGGGGGTCACCTTTTGGTGCATGCAGCCACACACAGACTAAATGGTATGTATATTGATGCACTTAATGTAAAACCAAAGTTTATAAAATTTATAACATGTGCTTAGGTTAGCACAACAAATGGACTGGCGTGTGAGACAGTCACACTATGACAAGCACAAATGAGAAGGTGGAGCTGGAAGAGATGTGTGGGTTCCTGGCCAACTGCAACAGCAACGGAGAGAGTTACATAGTAAACGAGGACAATGTGCCTGTTGCTCCACCGTTGTAGGGTGTATGAACAGAAAACCAGGGTTTCCCACACATTCATTTATTTGTGCCTGCCAAAGTTAAAACATCTGCTAACATGTATTTATTTTATCAAAATAAAAAAACATGCCATCATGTATTGATTTTATCGGAATATATATACTATTTGGTTATTAACTGCACCTCTCGGAGCACAGCGCATACTCTGGGCACAGACAGAGCAGCAGACCACCAGGCACAGTGATGTGACACTTAACCGTTCATTGCACCAGGTCTGAAAGTTATACTTTCACGCTCTCTGCCACAGCTCCTCATCACATTCATTGTTCTGGTCAGCACTGACCGCGCCAAAAGATAAATTATCCACCCTGCAACTGCTGCTGAGGAAAAAAAAAGCTGAAAGAGTTCACCTGCGCTGCGTTTGTGGAAAACACTGCTAATGCACATTTGATAGCATCAACCAGATGTGCCAATCAGACAAACCACAGCCTTATCTGCTTTTAAACAGCCTTTAGAACAGTATAAAACAACTGGTGAAGCAATTATCATTTAGATTGTTATATAACCAAAGTGGAAGTAACCCTTACCTCCTAATGCAAAAAAGCTGCAACCTAAGTATTTTTACCTGTTAAGTGAAGAATCATTTAGAAAACAGTCAATTAATTTATGCTGATTGACCAATCATTAATTGACTAACTGCCTAAGCACTTTGCTGCACAGCTACCACAGTGATCAATTACTATCACACAACAAAAGCCTCTGTTGATGTTGAGCCAGAATTTCAAGCCACTGAGATGCAAAACCATCCTGCTGGGAATTAGGACTCTGAAAGTGCTAGCAATTAGGAATCAGAATGACAATATGTTTATGGATGTAAATCTTAACCAACTGCTCAGAGCAGTTTCCTGCCAGAAAGAGATTTGTAAGAACAGCTAAAACACAATGGGAACATAAGTAATGGTGTGAGTAATAAGATCCTGTACATGGGTTTGATCTTGTGGGATACTGAAACACTCTTTTCTTTAAGCTGATCAAAAAAAAAAAAAAAAAGAGCTTGTGTAGAAGTACAAGCTCACAGCACTTATTGTGGGATCGCTCACTTGTGCCAAAAAATAAAGAGGAAGACCTATGTGATAAACACAGAGGAGAGATTAGCTGCTTTAGCAACTCTCTGTTCTGCAACATCATGCTTATGTTGTGCTGTTTTGTAGGTTTCCTCAGAATTTGCAGGGGCTATCTGAATTACAGAGCAGTGCAGATTTTGTGCTGACAAAATGAAATGCTAGAAATTTTGAGATGTCTGAGGCACCAAAAACTCTGAGTAAAACCACCCTCTGAGCTGCTCAAACTTAATGAGATTCAGTGATGGCTTTGCTCTTTCTGACAGTCTACCTGACTCTGACCAACAGTACGTACAAACTGACAGATTGCTAATTTGCAGATTCGGCACTGGTGGGTACCAGTGCTCCAGGGCCCTCTGCAGGCAGGACTTAGTGTGAATAAAATAGTGTATAATTTGTCGGGCTGATTGCTGAAACACTGAAAAACAGCTATTTAAGTATCTTATTCAAGCAGTACAATATTTTATACTAGGCTTTTGGAGACATCCAGTATGCTAAACGAGTGTAAAAAATCGACTTAAATCGTCTAATTTCCCATTTTATGCATATTATACCAAATTTAGCTTTCCTTTGACATTTTAATTTGCCACTTCTTCTATTAGCTGGAAACACAACATGTGCTCCATCTTGGCATGAAAGTTTATTCTTAACCTTGAAAAAAATGTGACAGTTTTTTAAACTCTTGGTCCACTTCTTCCTAGTTCACACTACATGACTTACAAAGTTGTTAGATCACTGTACAGTTCACGCCATACAACGTTCTAACTTGTCATTGGGAGTCTTGATGTTGTCGTTTTCATACGACATGACTGATTGGCAACAAAGTGCAACAAATTACAAGATCTACCTTCCATCACCAAAAAACATATGCTCCATCTTGGAGTGTGTGTGTGTCCCTTTTTACCAATCTGTGTCTCCTCTTTAAATGTGGATGTGTTTGTGGGTCAGTGAACGCAGCCCTGGCAGAACTCTACATGAGTTATTTTCTTCCTCAGCAGCAGTTTGAGGAGTTTGAGTCGTGGGGTTGATAATTGATCTGGTGATCTGGTCATAGCTGATCAGAACACTTCAATGAGAGGAACAGCTGCTCCAGAGGTGAGAAATGCAGACTTTTAGACCCAGCATAATCAGCAGTTAAGTTTAACTTTGACTGCATCCGGTTTCAGCTGCTTCATCTGTGCCCAGAGTACGCGCTGTGCTTTGAGAGTGATATGCAATGAATAACCGAACTGTACATATATTTGGTGCTCCTGACGAAAGTCCAGATCCAAACATCAAAAGTCAAAATGTGGCACAGATGTTTTAATTTTGGCAGGCCCGCACAAGTAAAGAAATGTGTGGAAAACCTTGTACACCCTGCAAATCTGGCAACAACAGCTTTAATCTATACCGCAAATGCAACACATAAGTCTCATTCCCACTGCAGAAAAAAACACCTGCAAACATCTGGCTTTTTAATGCAATGTGAATGCGTACGATCGGCATTAACACCTGCGTCAAATGACTCTGCAGTAGACACAGGTTTTTTTTGCCTCCGGCTCCGATCAGCACTGATGGGAATACAACACCCAGGTGAACGTGCTGATTTCAGCTCTTTAACCTGTGAGATGCAATGACGCACTGTCACTAATTACCCTCCATCTTCTCCTAATTAGCACTAAAACACCATTTCAAGTTAGTATGCACTAAGTTTAAAATAGAGACTGAATAAGTAAGAGAGTAAAATCACTGAGATGTTTTTAAAGACTTCTGTTCCTGCTGCTGTCTACTTATTCTTTGTCAGACACTGACACAGACAGACAGACAGACAGACAGACAGACAGACAGACACACACACACACACACACACACACACACACACACACACACACACACACACAGACACAGACACAGACACACACAAAAGCTGACAGAAAGGCAGACTCATGCGGTGTGTTCACTGGCAGTGGGAATGCAGTATTTTGCGGGTTTACATGTGTTTTAAAACCTCGCTTGTTGCACTTATTCTGGTGGGAAAGCTCCCCCTCCCCCTAAGGTGTTCCCTCCCACAACCACTCTCATCGGCTGTGGCTCCCCAACAGGTCCAGATATTAAGCCTGCTAAATATCTGGGGAGCATCTGCAATGCATCAGCAAACCTTTGGGCTTATGTCCTGAACAGTTCACACATACTGCTTAAGCGCCACTTTACAAGAGCTGAGCTGATGATTTGCCTCTGATCTGGGGCTTTTGTCAAGGAGCTCCGAAAACTGTCGCACAGTGGAAAATCAAAGTTGTGTAATGTGAACTAGGTATCACTAGATTTTTCCAGAGCTTTTAATCATATTGTCACCTGAGTAAACACCATCTGCTGAGAAAAATTTGTTTGAAAGCTCCCGCAAATATCTGGACAGTAGACTAGGTGTTTAGATTTTTTTGTCGCAGTTCCTCCATCTGTTTCACATTAGAACCTATCAAGTGATTCAGGGGGCAGAATCCTTTCAAAACCCTGGGGTGCTTTTACTGTGAAACATATGCTGGAGCAGGAAGTGTTTCATCAGTCACAATAAGTTAGTAGAAGCTATTTTTAAAACAACTGAATGGATCATATAAAGCTTTGAACTCACCAGCTGAATGGCTATCATTAAGACGGTCTTCAGCGAAAAGGTCCTGTCACAAAGGTCAAAGAGGTCCTCTAGACTCGGGCCCAGCAGCTCCAGAACCATGGCGTTGTATTTCCCACAGGGCCCAAAGTAAAACACCTGGGGCACTCCTTCAGCTGAAAACACAGGAAGAAAGAAATTAGATTTAAAAAAGAAGAAGATTCAAGTCCAGTGGACACATCTGTACTTGTAATCACATTTGTCAGTTATCACACAAGTCTTTTTTGTTTAACCCTTTGAAGCTTGGATTGACATCAGTTTTTCTGCAATAAGCAATTTGACCATTTTAAACCTGAGCAAATTGGTTTCGAAAACATGGGGGAAAAAGCAATGGCCCATTTGTAAGAAATGCCTTGCAAATTGCAAGAAATTAGTAAAATATTAAATATTGTGATGTGTACGGCTTACATACATATATATTTTACACACCTACATAATCAACATACTATACATACTTTATTTTAAATATTTAACTGTCCTTATTGTTCACTCTTACTGATTTTCTATTTTCTATTTTTATGTACCTGTGCTGGTTCTTACTTCTACTTGTGATAATTCTCTATGCTGGCATCAGAGTGACTGTAATGGACCATAATTTCCCCCAGGGGATCAATAAAGTATTTCTGAATCTAAAAAGGTGAAAAGAAAATTACCTACAATTTTTACGTATAAAATTATGTCTTATAAAAAATATAAAATAAATGCATGTATTTTTTTTCATTTTCACAACGTTTTAGGTCATTTTCTTGTTTGTTTGTTTTTACTTTTAATCGTTTATCTTGTTTTCAGGGGGTTTTTTTTGTAACTTTTTGGGCTAATTTTTGAGTCATATCTTGCGTTGCTCATTGCTTTATTCTCATGTTTTTGAAAGAAATCAAACTAATTTGCTCAGGTTTCAAAGCGTTAAATATGCATTCACAAATGAAGGTATGCAAGCTCATTAATTATAGCTTAGATAGTAAATAACTGTTGGAGGCAAAGCAAATACCAGTTAGTTGATGACAAAAAGTAGAGCATGCCTTCAATGTTTTGAGTTTTATATACTCATGGGAATTCAGAGAGCATTTGGGTGGCATAAGTGTTTATTATCCCTGTCTCTTTTGACTAATGATATTTCTAAGTTGGGTCCAAGGTGAACCATAAGAGGCCTCAGACCAGTCAGATAGGAGAAGGGGCACCGCAAGGTTACCAAGTACAGAGAGCAGAGAAAGCTGTAAGGTAAATATTAACCCTAAAGTAAAATACAGCACAGCGCCTGCAAATAAAACTGTGTCACTCCTCTAATGCAGTCTGAAAACTAATCTTTTCACCGCCTCATATCACATCCTCCCTACTGAATCATATCCTCTCTGCTCTACTCACTCTAATTGCTCCAAAATCCCTTCCATCTGTCACCTTGGCTCTTATTTTACTTCTTGTCACAGTGCAGTTTAGTGTTGTGTGGTCGGTCCAATGCAACAGTAATTACAGTATAGGCCAACGCTCTTACACTCCTTCGCATGGGTTATTTGTAACACGTCCAATCTGAAAATTAAAGCACCTTGTGCTGTTAAACTTCTAGGAAAGTGTGTGAGCTTAAAGCCTAAAATTGTATTGTAATGGGACGGCAGGGTGTGAATGGTTTTAACTTTTCCTTTATTCCTGCGGTTTTAATGACATTATCTAAAAAGCACACAAAGGGGATTTCTAAATGGATAACAAAGGCTTCACTATCTTACAGTCAAAGTATGAAATTCTAATTAATCTTATCTAATGTTTTTGCGCATACAACTCCTATTCATTTATAATTATTTGCAATTGCTGATATCTGTATTCTTTGTCGTCTTCCTGACCACATCCTGAACTTCAGTTTCAAAGAACAGGAAATCAGGTCAAACTGTTAATTGCCTTCAGGGAGGAAGCATGATTCAAAGTTTGCCCCTGCTTGCTGCTAGTCAGAGTCCCATTAAAAAAAGAGGGTCCCTCAAGAAACTTCAAAGAAATGTCGGCGCTTCAATCATACAGACCTTGCTTTATCAGACATGCTTAAGCTGCATTCAGTCCTTGGAAATATTATAATTGCATAGAAGTTAAAAGAAGTAGGGACGTCCTGATTGCTTTTCATGTCCCCGGTTCTAAAGTCCTTTAATACATTGAGTATCTGCAGATTCTGACATGAAGAAGCTCTTTGGGAGATACTATTATTGGTTACACAGTTGCTTTGTTTGTTTTGTGTTTACACTTGTGCATGTGTATGAGCAATATATCTATATAAGTGATATGTATATTATCTATGTATATTTAGAAATAAAAATACATTGCCATTGTTCCTCACCTCTAAATGGATGATTCATTGTAATAAAAGATTTAAATCTCGACTGATTTTTGGCCACTTAACAAGCTGTAAACACAACCTTTACATATTATTCCCCTTTTATAGCTGACCTGGTGAATATGTTAGCAAACGGTTGTGCACACACTGTTTTAAGGCTGATATATAGTTGTGTGTAGACTCTTAGCAGAGCCTAAAGATTAGCAGATTTATTAAATCAATAAGCCGCCGCCCATAAAATTAAAACATTGAGCTAATGTTGAGGACATTATGAGGCTATGGAGAAACGCAAATTTGAAAAAATAATATTTCTTCATGAGCAACACCTTTCACATTACACATTATCTTCTGAACTGTTGTTAAAATAAAAATGTTGATTGGTGCAGCTTTGAGACTACATTTATAATTCTCTTCAGAACTCTCTGTTGACCAGATTTGGTACATTTGGCTCTTATCCTCATAACTGTCATCATTCACTCACCTCATAGCTTAAAGAAGATTTTTTCTTCTGCACACAGGTAAACAAGTCAGACAAACTACCAGCTCAAAATATATTGATTCTATGCTCAGTTAATTCATGTTCTGCTTGCCATAAAGTAGACAGATCTAAGATGTAAGTCGGCAAAACACCTCTCTGTGAATGGACCAAATAGCAACCATAAACTTAATATTATGCTCAAGTAATTTGCAAAAGACTAATAATCACAAAGCTATATTATAATCCTGATGTAGTGCATTAACATATTCATCCTGAGCATGCTGCTGAGGACATTTGGACTCACCAGCTGGGTAATGGGAAATACACTGCAGCATGAAAGGTGGCATAAAATGCTGTCAGCTAGCATATGGGCATGTAGGAGTCATGCTGTGCTCCATCTTGTGTTTCTGGACACCATTATACAGTTCTGTGGGTTGCTAATTGTACCATAGGAATGAGTGCCTTGAAACCCCGGGTGCCTGTGGGAGGCCTAAAAATGTGTCAGATTGGAGATGTGCTGTAAATAAGTGGATAAACGTCGTTCAATTGAAAACAAGCTTTTGGTTGGTTGGTCAAGCTTTTTACAAGCAAAGGGAGCTGGGGAACGCAGAGCCATCATTATGTATAGCAAAGACATCGAATCTGTGTGTCCTGTACTGTAAAGTATACTCTAATTGTACAGAAAGACTCAAACTTTAATGGAGGCTACCATTTTTGTAGGTACCACTTTTGACTTCTCTCATCTAATTTTCTTTAAAATAATGAGAGCAATGCCTGGGTGTAGTTCTGACTCGGTCTTCAAGACATTTCTTCAGTGTTTAAAGTAAATGAATGGCATGAGGTCTAGGCAAACAAAGACAGTCGTTTAAACAAAATATGTTCACGGACAGAATGCATCATTGAGTAAATACACAGAAGAGCACTAGATTAAAACTAGAGATACAGAGTTAAGGTTGTATTCCTCCCTAAAGTTGCAGTTACAGTATAAATCCATGTCTGTCCAGACTCATATGTGGCTACGACAGTTGACAGCACTTCAAATCAGGGCTGGGCAATATGGGCTGAAAATTATATTGCAATATTTTTAGGCTATATCTCGATACACAACATCTAAATATTTTTAAATCTCCTCAAAAGCACTTCGAACATTACATCTTTTTTTTCCTTTTTTAACCATTTCTCTCTTTGATGTGGTAATACCGTAGGAATGACTTGATACTGAAAAATATTAACACAATTACATTTATAATCAATAATCATTAGTAATGTAGATATAACGACTGAGTGGGTAAAGGCAAGTGTTAAAACAATGAGAACTGTCTGATAAGTTAAGAAAAGTACAAAATTCCACTGTAATGGAACATTTAAATCAGGGAAAAACACCCTTTATTCCTCATCTATAACAATATCCAAAGTCTACAACAATATATAGTCTCATATCTCCACACCATATAATATCTTTATATTGCCCTGTCCTACTTCAAATATACTACCTTATGTTGCTGCAAACACGCAACATATTCAAAAACATTGATGCTTCACACACATCTTAAGCCCAACAGCACAAAAGATCTATGCAATCAGCTCAGTTTCAAGATGGACACCAAAGATAAGTGTCACCAATTCAAAATCTGATCGTCTCCACTTCTATTCCTGAGATATGATCTAGAGTAATGACCAGAAAAGTGTTTCTGCAGAACATCATGATGTCACAGTGAAGTTCACTTCTGTATGTTTAGATATAAAGTGTCATCAAATCATCATTTTATTTTATTTGACATTTGTGTGAAATTTCAGAATAGTTTATGTATAAATTCTTGAGTTATAGCCAAAAAATTAATCATTTTATCATCGAGTCCAAGTAGATGTTTGTGCCAAATCTTAAGAAATTCCCTGAAGACGTTCTAGAAATCTTCCCAAAATTGAGACAGATTCAAGGTCAGCGTGACTTTGACTTTTGACCTATGACAAACAAAATCTAACCAGTTCATCTCTGTGTCCAAGTGGAGGTTTGTGCCAAATTTGGAATAATTCCCTCAAAGTGTTTTTGAGATATCACACGTTCACAAGAATTGGATGGACGGACGAACAGCCCAAAAACAGAAAGCCTCCAGCTATGGCTATTGCCAACGCAGAGGCACAACAAAAGGTTAATTGACCTCAATTAAAGCAATATGTTGCAGGTAACATACACCTACCAAGTTTGCTGATTCGTTAATTTTTGAACTTCAATATTTTGTTCATGCTAGCGATGATGTCTGCTCAGACCTTACAGACTACCACTACATTCTCCACAGCAATAACAATATTTGAGTGAATTATCCTCACTAATATAAATGCTAAGTATATACCATGTAGTTGTGTTAAGTATTAAAATACAGATACTGGATCAAGATATATTACATTAACTTAAATCATTACGCAGAGCAGCAAGTCTGTGATCAGAATAGAATTCAACATCAGCACAAAAATTTTAACTACAAAGATTTTATGCAGACAAATGTGTCAGTTCTGTCAGCTAGTGAGTAAAACGGCCCGCCCTGTGTGAAAGGATTAAAGACTACATTTTCCTATGCATTACTGTAATCTAATAGAGGTGCTGGCTGCAGTCCTTTGCAACAAAAGCGGGAATAAGATGAATGTGTGACGGATGAATATGACTGGTTCTGAGCCCGACTGAAAGGCAGTCGCCCGGATCTCCCTGCACACGACTTTCTATGCGTGCAATTTTTCAACCAGCTGTCAAAGAGCAGATCTTTCTCTGAACTCTGATGAGAGCAGTCCAGTGCTTGGAAGTTTTATTTTGACATCTGATAATAGCTATTCTGTTATCAATAAATAATCCAATGCTTTGTCACTGAAGGTTGTAGAAATTCTCCCAGAGTCTGTTTTTACCCATTTCTTTAATTTCTTTTAAAGCAATAATTTCTAGACCTTTTTATGTTGAATATTATAGGATGCTTAATGCCAGACAAAAATGTTAAAAAAAAAAAAAAAAAAGGTTAAAAACGGTAATTTCATAAGGCATATCAGCAAAATCAAGTGCATTTTTTTAAATAAAGGAAGAAAACATCACAGAAATAATTGAGATCACTGTGTGGTTCCTGTCTGTGTGGAGTTTGCATGTTCTCCTCGTGCCTGTGTGGGTTTCCTCCCACAGTGCAACAAAACGCAGGTTAGGTGAATTCGTGACTCTAAATTAAGCTGTAGGTGTCAGTGAGAATGTGTTTCTTTTACTATATACGTATGTGTATCTCAGCTCAGTGATTGGCTGCTCACCTGTCCAGGGTGTACCCAACTATTAACCCACTGTGTGCTGACATCAATTCCAGCCCCCCACGACAGGATAAGCAGTTTAGAGATCAATGGATGGATGCTTTTTTTCACATTGTAAATTTATGACAGGTAAGTGCAAAGATTGTGTAACGGGAGTGGAAACAGACAACCTCTGTTGGTTCTGCATCTTGCGAAATACAGCCATCTTCTGATTCACATCAAGTTTCGTGCACTGTGCTGATCCAATTCTGATCGCATGATGCCTGCATGGTTACATTTCTGACAGACACATTTACTGGCTTGCTTCAGTTTGCTTTGTAAATTGCACTGCAAAACGGTGTCAGCAAGCAGCCGAAAGGGTTGTTCTACTTGGAACCAAAAGCGAAAAGAAATCACTTGTAATTAGACTGTAGCTCTACTCTGATTTACAGCTACAGGAAAATTCAGTTTTGTCTTTGATTTTAAAGTGTCCATGCACGTTCATGTTTTCTGAATTTTGAAGACTTACAGAAGAAATTAATTTACCCAGTACTCAAAAAACATTGGCTGCATGGCAATTAAATTGTGAATTATTAAACTTCAGAGTAAAAGTACATGTTTCAGAATTAACAAAATTACCAGTATGACCCTAACTTTACGTTATGCATAAACAAATGTGTCCCTCAGTAACCTGTATAACTGTAACATGTAAACGTACATGACAGATGAATATGATGTGATTATGATGTGTCATGATGATGTGGTTGCAGCCAAAATGAGCGGAAATATATTAAACATTTTTGTCAAGTCTCAGATTACAGAGATTATATTCTTGTTAAAGGACCATCAAATAAAAGGGGAACCCCCCCCCCCCCAATCAAAAATATATATTTTTCTACTTACTTGTGGTGCTATTTATCAATCTAGGATCTTTTGGTGTGAGCTGCCGAGTGTTGAAGATATTAGCCATAGAGATATCTGCCCTCTCTCCAGTGTAATGGAAGTAGATGGCACTTGTCTTGTGGTGCTCGAAGCACAATTTCTCTTTCCAGAAATCATGACCCGGTGAGCAGTTTCATGTGGGTATTATTTTCTCTCTACTGAACTACAGTCAGCAATCAGATCACAGTGCAAAGGGAAACGTGCATCTTCTTATAGATGAGAGGCTAACTACAGCGCGAGATTTAAAAATCATTAATGTCCTCTTCGGCTGAGCTGTAAGGTTAGCTAGCTCAGTGGTGCTAGGTGAGTTAACAGCGGATGTACACTTCCTTCTGTGCAGTAATAAGGTTTGCAGGTGTACTTTGGCAGAAAGAAAATAGTTTAAACATGAAACTGCTTAAAACACGGTCTGTGCATAATCTTAAGTAACCGGGTCATGATATATGAAAAGAGACATTATTGTTAAGTTTTCAATTTTTTATTTAATTTTTATATTTTTTGGTGCTTTGAGCAACACAAGCTGTCTAGTTTAGGGATGCACACTAACATCAGCTCGTCTGTATCCGCATTTATTAGCTTGAAAATGAAATATTGGAATAGGCCAACATGCTGTTTTCTGCAGATATCCCAAACTGATATATATTTATTTCATTGACAAAGTGAAAATGTACATACCATCAACTTTAAGTTGAAGTAGTTCTATTATTTTGCACAATGAACATGACATACATTGAAAAGCATTGTATTTCATGTCTCAATCTGCTGGCGGGCCATCACGATAAAAGTTTTTATAATATGATGTTAACTCCACAACAGAAGAAACATGATGATCACTAAGATTAGGTGGGATAAAATATCAGCATATTGGATATTGGCAAAAAATCCAATATCATGCATCCCTAATCTATTTCCATTATATCTGAGAGAGGACAGACATTTCTACAGCCAGTATATCCGGCACTCTGCGACTCACACTAAAGCATCTTAGACTGATAAACAGCACTACAGGTAAGAGGAAGAATTTGTATTTTTAATTTTGGAATGAATTTTCAAATACTTAAATTAATTCAAATGCTAAAAGCAACTTGATACTGTATTTACATCTCTGTTGATGCAGTTGTTTTCATTTTTTAAGCTTTTTCTTCACCACTGATAGACTAAAAGGTTTTAACATTTAAAACACTGCTCTGTAGTTTCAGTGCCCTGTTTTTTCACTTAAAGCTAATCCGTGCACTGAGAGAATTTCTTTTCTTAACAAAGATCCATGTGTTCGCATTAGTGGGAACAGACATCCAGGATAAGACCTCCGGCCTTTCCTTTACATGTTTGTAAAATCTGGTAAGCTGTGTCACTGTGGGAAATGTTTACTCCTCGGGACTGCAACGGCCACAGGGCTGGTGTAGTGTTTCACGATGAGCTCTGACTGCCAATGCCTTTAACAGCTCAATAGTGTCCACCCACCCTTGAAAAAAAAAAAAAAAAACTCTTGATCTTCAAAACCATCTTGTCCTCGGCACAATAATGCCTCGCAGTCTGCCGTTTTGTAAAAAACCAAAGCAGCGATAAAACCGTTATCAACTGCACTGATAAGTATCCTCACATCATATCTGGAAAGAGATGCATGATGCCTAATTGAATCATCCTCATTAATATCCATTGACAGTTGGTTATGCACCAGATACAACACCTGATTGAGCATCCGAGTCAAACCACATTAATTCATAAAGACCCTGTCGCACAGACACTGTGACAACCACATTGGCTGGGAGGAATGTGGCACAGCACACAGCCAAGAAGAAATGAGGTCACGTTATCCCATCTGGAGGAGAGGACAGAGGCAGGTTAGTACTAAGAGAGGCAGACCCGCTCTCTAAATATTTAATGAGTTTCCGCACAGTTGGCCTTTTGCAGCCCTTGCCTTTGCAAAACAATAGCCATTATATTCCCAGTCTGGTTATCATATATGCACGTAGAGCTCCAAAAACCACATCAAGGACCATACATTACAAAAACGAGGCTTCTATTTTCCATGACAAACTGTGACTGAGACCATCCTTTAACTGTGTTTTAACGGTTTTGTAAAAAAAAAATCTTAATTAATAAATCTAAAAGCAGCATTATCCAAGTTATCTCGTATCAATCTCTTGCTCCAGTTTAGGCGTGTTCTTGGGACTACTGGCTCAATATATACATTATAATTTTAACCATTCTACCAGAAGAGCAACAAACTACTAAAAAAGATTTTTCTATTGTTCCATTGTTACTAGTGTTCCCACCCATTTCCTCTCGGACCAAGACTAAAAAAGTTTGCCCTTCATTTATTTCTCTGTTGTAGTCATTTAATCCTCACAAGATCCTTGTCAGTGGTTGCTGCAACAAGGATGCGTCAGCAGACCTTGACTAATCTTTTATGACAAACTGACAAATCCTCAGGGGAACACAGTTAAAGGAAGAGAAGTCGTGAAGAAACAATTATTGTATTGTGTTTCATTCTGAACACAGAATAATAAAGTGTAAAGGGCACAAATCTGGAAAAAAGAATATGAGGATCTGGAGAAAGACAAACAGTGTTATGTCAGACATTGGACTGTAAGTGTTGACATCACTACGTAACACCATGAACAAGACAGTGTAGTGTAACTTTTGACACTGGCAATTATGTGTAAACAAAGCAAAATAAATAACTTAACTTAACTTATATATTTTTTGCCTAGTCTTATCTGTTTTACTATGTAGCTAGTGTCTGGCTTAGTTCATTTTGTTCTCTCTGTATTTAACTGTACTGTCACTCTACTTATTGTAAAGTACTTTGTAACTGTGTTTTGAAATGTGCTATATAAATAAAGTTTATTTGTTGTTGTTGTTGTTAATATTATTATTATTATTTTTTAGCTTGCCGATAATATATGTCTCAGGAAAAAAACTTGGGTTACAGTGCCAGTGTCGGTGTCATTTGGGCTTGACTAGACAGAATTAAAAAAGAGGGCATTTCACTTAGCATATTCTTAGCTCCTTTCCACACACAGTTAACCCAGGGTTCATTTAAACCCAAGGCTATATGATCCACACTGCACTTCTACAAGCCCTAGGTGAAATGTCAGTTGGATCATGTGACCAATGTTTACATTCTACAATGAAACAATAACTCTTTAACAGCAAGCAGCAAAGTTAAAAGCAGAGAAAGTAAAGACTGAAAAGAAGACATCTTGTGTTCTATCTCTTTAAGAAATTGCAAACAGAGAAGATTTGTCTAATGGGTGTGATGCCTCACAAAGTAACACCAACTGTGACAGTAAATAATTTTTCTTCTTCTCCTAACCAACACTTTTAAGTTGGCTGGCTTGCAAGGTAGCGCCAGTTCAGTTGTTTCCTGAATGCGACTGTAATCAATATTTTTATGAGATGGGTCAAATGACTGTGTAATGTCAAGGGGTCACTCAAAGTAACATATCTATACAGAACCATCACCCAACTCTGCAGCTCCTCCTTTTAGCATCTTTCAATGCATTGTTTTGGTTTTCCAGCCCACAACTTTATTGTTTTTGTTCACCCTCTCCGCTCTCATCATTATTGTTATAAGCCGGAGTTGGCAGCTGTTTTCAATAAAAAGGCTGACATGCCACCTGCCAAGCACCACCCTGCACCCTTTGGAAATGCAATAGGAATACACACAAGAGACTTTTAGTTTCCTTCCTGAAAGAAAGCCTCTCTGCGTGGCTC
Source organism: Plectropomus leopardus (assembly GCF_008729295.1). Taxonomy (NCBI): domain Eukaryota; kingdom Metazoa; phylum Chordata; class Actinopteri; order Perciformes; family Serranidae; genus Plectropomus; species Plectropomus leopardus. Next base: position 7,727,200 of record NC_056463.1, read on the forward strand.
CATAGCTCCTGGAACATTTTGGTTGCAAAAAAGGATGAAGTTAACAACTAGATGGTGAATGTAGTGAAACATTTAGTGCCAGATAAATCCCTCAAGAGTCTGTCTAACTGGAAAGGCAACCAGATTTGGAGAACTTCTGTCTATAAGGGCCAACGCTGAAATCTTCAGACAAATTTAAGGAATGGCAAGAAGCTCAGTTGTTTATGGTCAAATTACAAACTGTCTATGTAAACAAAACACTGCGATTTTTGCAGCAGACTTTTTGCATCATGTCTTGCCTCCTGCATTCTCTATCTAGGCGCCACCCATAGGTTGTCTAAACCAAACAGAGTAGGTGAGAACACATCTGACACATACAATCTCCTGTTGTGTCCCGACAACTCCCGACAATTTCAAGCCCTGAGTCTTCGCACATTGTCCTGAGTTCATATAAAAAAATAGCTGAAGTGACTGTTAATGTTGCTTTATTACTGCTGGATGTGCTAACAGGTTTGCCATGTCCACCTAATAAGGTGTAAATATGTCAGTGTTGCATTTTTGACAGCTTTTTTCCACTGCCAGCAAGTGTCCAAAATTTAGTGGGTTTTTTTTGTTTTGTTTTGTTTTAAAGGACGTTTTATTGCATCAAATAATTGCCCATATTTCAAAAGCCGCTTACTCGTACACTATTTATACAGATTCATATTCACACCCAGACTTCCTCCAAACAGACACACACTGAGCCAGTGTGACAAACGGACTGTTTAAGTTATTAATAACTCATTTAGACCTGGAGAATAGACACATATGCGTTAAGTCTACTGCAGACAGGAAACCAGTGACTTTGCAGACAAACAGCACTGAACATATGTTACATCCTCAAATGTAGTGTGCAAGACTTCCTGCATATTCTGCCCAGAAAAAAAACAAGGAAGTCTCTTCAGTGGATCAGAAAAAAAACAAGTTGCTGCATCTGTTTTGTGGGTGTATAAGATGTTTTATGTCAACACATTTTATATTGAATTGCCTCCTGGTTAAATCTATTGTCAAGAAGGGTCACTGTTCAACACGCTCTAATATGCGCACAGTCATTCGCACTCACATGTCCACAAAGTCGCTGAGATTAAAATAAGTCGCTGACCCAGCTTAATATCAATATGTAACCTGAGCGGAGTAATCACTTGTTGTGGAAATGATGCAATCTTCTGATCTGATCTCCCAAAACAGTGAAATCAATGTCATGCAGTCACATAAAAACACAAGGAGATGCAGACCCGTGTGTGACCTTACCTGTAGTTCCCAGCGTTTTGTAGAACCGGTACTCTAAATGCAACTGTGGTGCCCTCGATTTTACTGGTTCCTGCACAGTGAAAACACCCAAACCAGTACTAAGTTAATGACAAGAACCTCATAAACTGACATGAGACAGGGAAAAGACAAAAAACAAACACCTTAAGCAGAATTTAACATGTGTGTTAAATCAGTTAAGAAAAACAATGAATGCTATTCTTTGAAAGTATAGTACGCAGAAATTGTCGGTTACTGTTTGCAAACCTTATTGCCAATGAAAGTAAAAGCCACCCCCCAATTTATTCTTGTTTTGGAAGCATAGACTGTATAAATAATGGAAACAGCTAAAGTGACATCACCCACTGGTTTGCGGACTGCCATTTAGAAGATGGATGTATTAAGAAAACCTGGATACAGCCATGGAGGCAGGACCCTGTTCTTTCCTATGAGAGTGGCTCAGTAGCAAAATGAAGCATGAAGCAAAACATGCTCAATTTCTGCAGTACGAAAGTACCCAAATCTTCCACATTACTTGGCCCATAGAGTATGTGCACAGTGCCTGAGCGGGAAACTTCCACCAGTGGAGCAACTGACTTCCCGTTTAGTGCTTCACTAGCTTGACTGGTAATCAAAAACTTTAATTTTGTAACATACTTTCGAATGCATGCTGCTTATGATAAAGTCCGGACCTCACCTGCATGCTGTGACCAGGAACATTCCAATCAAAGCACAATAAGGGCAAAATAAGAAAATACTGACAGAGGTCAAAGACTTTGCAAATAAATAAACCGCAGCACACTTCTAAATGTTCATAAACGATGATTGTGAGGTATTACTTTTGTACGAGTCAATAAAATGTTTTGGGTTTTTTTTAAGGAAATCCTGCACAGTATACCATTCAGATTTTGTTTTCATGAAATGCAAATAAGGTCACATACAAACATGCCATGTAATAATGATAACAGAATTTGGGATGAACTAGGAAAACCCATTATGACACACTCATGATTCTACCCAATGAACTGGCACTAGCAGCACAAACAATGTCAGTGTCAGTTTTTGCACAAACAACGCAAGCAGCTCTTTTCTCTACCAACATGTTTAAAACAACAATTACTTCCTGTCACCTGGGATCAAAAACATGTCCGTAATCTTTGTCCTCCTCCAAAAACTCTGTTAGAGCAAATGACAAACTCCTCCAGTATCTGACTCATCCTAAAACCTGACCATCAGTCTCCAGTTTGCAGGTTTTGTCTTTGCCCAAAGTTACCAAAATATCCCATTTAGTGTGGGACACAGAATAAAAAATAGAAACTGTTCTACAGTAAATCTAAGTGCAATGTTACCTGGAAAAGTCACCTGTAAAACCATTTTGTGATAAAAGTGACCTGCGTATAATCTAAAGATACAATGTGCCCAATAGTGCCTCAGATTTGTTTAATTTCTTCCTAATTCACTGATGTTTTAAGTTTCTCGATACATTTAAGTGGACCATTTCTCAGTTACATCAGTGTCAGAACACCATACAGCAGTGTAAGAAGCTGGAAGTGATTTGGCTCTGTAACCTTAGTACTACTGTATCTACTGTACTTACTACTCTCTCGTGAGCAATAATAAAAGCATGAATCAGGAGTCATGATTCCCGGTCCAGCAGCCACTGGAAAGACTCACTTCACCAAGCATTTACACCTCCTTCACATTTTTCTCAAAGACCAGAATAGTCCAGTATAACAACGACCCCACTGTGTCGCCTGAGTGCAACCTCATATTTCTGGAAATCAAGTGCAAATGCAATCTCGACAGCCATGCAATTTGTGTCTAATTGAAGTTTAATAACAGCTTCCCAGTCTGAGCTCAGCACTGACATCATGTAATTTTCATAACACTTTAGATGCATCACTAAAATCAAGTGATTCATAATGCATCATTGTAACTGTATGCATCATTTTGCAAAGGATTCTTATATCTGCAGAGGTGAGGAATCAAGCAGAGGAAGAAAAGTGTGCACTTACCAGTTTAATAGCTACATACTCGTTGGTGTAGAGATTTTTACCTGAAATAAGACGGGAAAGATGGCTTTTAAAATAAAGTACACCACTTAAGTCTTTAAAAGAGGTTCACCGGGGAATAGGCAACTCTGTAAGTGATTGTGTCTGATTGAGTGAAGATTTCTTATTTAAATTTCCTGCAAATTTTGCAACACAAAATGATCCAATGGTGCTTCTGTTTTTCCAGCTCTACTGTGATTATGTAGTCAGTTACCTACCCAAAGATAACCCAGTCTAACACAACAGTCCTGAAAAAATGTACCTTAAAAATGTTATAATATTCATTTTGAATTTAACTGCTTTGAGCAGTTTTAGTTTAGTTCATGGAAATTTTGGAGGCTGATGTAAATTTGTATTGCAATATACTGAGAAAGATTTTTTTGTCTACACTGATTCAAATGAATGGGGTGGAAAATTTTTTAGAAACATTTCAGTATAATGCAATAAAATTCAACAGAACACAAGCGACCTTCAAAATGACAAAAAACTTGAATTAACACCAAGCCTGTCTCAGTAACTACTTTTGTTGGATGATATACTGTCATAGAAAAAATGCACTTAGTAATATTACTGGCATTTTAAAATTATTTTATACCAATGACATAACAATATAATAGCACAATAATACCAGTACAACCTTTAAAACAGCAACAAACTTTTCATTTTTCAGAATATTCAGACACAAAAATGTGATATGTGTGAAATGTGAAAACGTGAAATATATATATACATACATATACATTTAAAGAAGTAGCCAAAAATTACTCAGTTTGATACGCAATACAAAATTTGGCCACAAAAAAATCAAATGATGCCTCTTGCGACTAATAGACAGGCTAAGCCTAGCCTCATGAACACTGGAGTTACCTCCATAATGACAGCTTTCAGGAATTAAAGGCCTGGGAGCCAGGCATTTGGTTTTTTTGGGGGTGGATTTAAAGAGTGGACGACAAAGTTGTTGGAGAGTAAAACTACAAACAACTGACTACTATCAGGACTTTGCCTCCTCCACTCCAGAGGTGCAATTGCGTTCTACCCTAAAGCGATGCTGTGTCATCTTTCAAGAGTTGTATTACTTTTCTTCATACTCATATTGTCTGAACTGTAGGTGACATTCTTATGTAAACAAACACGCACGTAAACACAAAGTGCAATATCAAGGTTAGCAAAAAATAATTGAGGTCATGTCCATATATCACATGATAAGTCAATAGCATAATTATCGTGACAGGCCTCACCTCTCTGATACAGATTAAATCAAGACTGAACAATGTTTCACGATTGTGATGGTTATGGTTACGTGTACTTAATAAACTGAAAACAGAGTGAATTTTCACACCAATCAATAATTGTGATAAACTAAACTCAGCTTTCACACCATCATTGTGTCTTTATCCATTTAACACAAGATTTAGATTCAACTTACCCAGTTTCAATTCACCAAAGTTTCCACAGCCGATCTTCTTGCCCACACGAAAGTTTGGCCCCACCATGAGGACCCCAGATGAGCTGGAGGAGCCAGATGGTCGGGACGAGTGTCCGCTGCGGCTTCCCTGCGAAACTTTAGTGCTCCGGGCGGGCCGCTCGCCATATTTATCTCTCTGTTGATCCATGGTGTGAGCAGCACAGGTCAGCGGGAGCCTGGAGTGATGTACAAAAAGGCCTCCTGGGCCGGGCCCCCCACAGCCACAGCCCTGGTCACTGGCAGTGCCTGGATGGCACAGTCACTCTCATGAGACAAAACCTGGCACAGCTAACAGACACTCCTTCCCGTCCTCACCCTGTCACCTCTAACAGTTGTTGAAAAGGCTGATCTCCGGCCTCAACATTTGTCACAGGAAGTAGAAGGTGGTAGACCTGTAACAAACACAACACGACAAAGAGAAAAGACGTTAACTTTCAACAAAGAGCAGCAGATGGAACATAAAAGTGTGATTCTGAGGCCACAGTCACACTAATATATTTTCATTTTAAACAGCATTTTAAAATGAGAACTATCTCCATACACACAAGTGTTTTAGCACCCGTTTAGAAATCAAACAAGCCAGCGGTGAGCACTGTTAGCTTGTTTACTACATAACACGAATGCCACTGTAACATCGATCATCCTGCTCAAACTCTGAAACTTTATATGGAAAAACAAAACAATTTGTCGGATACTCATATTTAACAGCCAAATCTGATTCGACTGACATTAATTCTGAGTTGGGTACAGCCCCAACTGAACACAATCTAAAGTTTGTATTTGGTCATAAATATATCTATGTTTATGATTAGTGTCTGAGTCCTGTTTTACATCATGCTTTGCCACCTCACTATATCCCTGTGTGCACCGCAGTGCTCATAAAGGAACAAATATATGATTGCCTGACACTTCACTGCATTATTGGGGAGATGAAAAACCTTGATGGCAGCTCAACTTTAGTTTGTAGTTTAGTTTGCATTGCGTCCATCGTAATTGTCAAGTATCGGGCGTCAGTTTGTCACTTCACGTCACCAGCTTCCATTGAAAATTAATTGCAGCCTATTGTTGTGTCTCTCGTAGCGTGAGCATAGCATAAGGAATTGTCTCCCATGTTAATGTGAAAACAAAAAAAAAATAGTTTAAGAAAACAACTACAAAATGTAGGCTAATCCTATTCAGTGAGCTTCTTCTTCAGCAAAAAGCTAAAACTGTTCAAATATCTGACAAGCTCTTAAAAGCACAAAAACACTGACCACAAAATGATGACACTCAAAGTAACATTTAAACTACAAATCAAAACACTTTCACAATGAAAACTTTACCATTGCAAATGTAAATTCAAAGTAGCCACACTGAGAACATTTAAGCCATTTTAGACTTTTGAAAACATGCCCTTGTACCTAAATTAGCGAAGAGACTACACAAAGTAAAAATAAAACAAAAATTACAATTCAACTGGCCTTAAAATACTCAATAATGATCTACTGCTGTTGTTCAGGATTAAGACAGATATTCTGTCATTTAGTTTAATTTTATGTGGAAATGCAGCAAAATCTGAAAAAAAGAGCTGCTAATCCTAGCAGAGTTCAGTCAGGGGGCAAGTCATGCGCTGCACAGACAGTGAGACATGATGGCAGAGCACTGTACTTCATTTTAATAACTGAGAAAAGGCTCCATTTGCTCATCTTAACTTTTCCAAAAGGTTGTCAAAATTAATCATCATCAGAACTATAATAACAGTCGCCACTAATCACCGCAGTTTACCAATGACATTTCAACAGTTACAAATATTTCCTAAATTTAACTTCACTGTAACATTGCGAGTTGAACTCCTTTCTGAAGGTCATGAATCATACGCAAGCTCACTGTTTACAAGCAGACGGTGCTAAATGAGGACATGGCCGGCTTACTGTAAGAGCGCTGCTGAGCTAAAGAGATAGTCATCAAGTCACAGTGGTCACAGAAAACACCAGTAAACAGTTTTGAGCATCAACACAAACCTGAAGTCATAGTCTGTGATCATGAAGACTGTCCACCACCCACAGCTATAGCCTGGCAGACAATGTCAGCGGGGAATATTATGTAAACAATTATATAAAGCTATGTCTGCTCACAAGGACAACGTAGCTTAACTTGATGGACACTGGTCGGATTTTGTCAAGTGCTCAGGAAAATGATTTTGGGTTCACCCTACCCCCTTCTACCAAAGGCAAGAATTATGCGGATTTTAAATTACGTGACTTTGAAACATGAAGGCAATTTGGTGTATGATTCAGCAATCATTAAGAAACGAGACATATGATGTTTATCAGCTTCAGGCCTCTTTGGGAATAAGGACTTCCTATTCTGTTATTCATCTTCAGCAACTTAGTGTGCTGAAGCAGCTGCAGACAAAATGTTGACTGTAAAATCAGGAGATTACCACAAATTATTTCACCCAAAAATGCATTTAAAAAGCACTGTTTTCCATTAAAAAATATGTTTTATACGCTTTATGCTTTCAATAAAAAAACAACAGCTACTAATGTTTTCATGACAATGCTGTAAATCCAGAGCATGGAAAAGGCTGCTGCAGAAAAGTATTTGTGTGTGGGCTTCCGGATGACTCATGCTCAGTATTGCCTGCAGTGCCTGCACAGATCTCAGCATCAAAGACAGCTAGTTTGCTCTCAAGGGCAACTGTGCACTGTTGCTATTACATAAAACCAGGAACAGAACAACACGGCTATAAAACAGGTTTGCGGCAACGACAAATAGTGAGCTGTGTAACAGTTTCCATTGTGCAAATAATCATTTGTAGGCCACTCTGATCCAGCACACACGGGTGTTTAGATTAGCTTGGCTAGGTGTTTCTCTTGATCAAAGACCGTCCTCACACACACACACAAACTCCAGGGTGGACGCAGGATAATAAACACACACTCTGATAATTCCCTGGACGCTGCTGTTAACCTGAGAGCCCAGACTGCAACACCACATCGCATATCACAGCTAAACTACTGAATTATACCAGCCTGACCTTGTGATACTGCTGAGCACAGCTTTAAACTTTCAGTTTATTCTAAGGGACTGTATTTTATTTATCAGAGTGACTGGGATTTGACTTTTTTTCATATCATGACCCTCCTCAGAGCTAATGCTTTTCCTTGAGCCTCCCTGGGTGACTGGGGGAAAATGCATGACCCTCCCTACACCATAAATAACCATATTTCACAGTTTCTGGCAATGATCAATGGTGTGCTTTTGGAGATTTAAAAAAAAACAAAAAAAAACATGCCTTTCAAATCCACTTGGGGCTCTGAGATCCCCAGTAATGACTCCTAAAACCCAGAAATGAATTAGCATTTCAGCACCTCCAGTTCCCTTGTTTCAAAGTCTTGTTTCATTTATTTGGATGGGTTTTTGGTTAGAAGCCTGAAATATGGTCTGTGGTTGGCACAAGCGTAAGAGACTTTCACGTTGCTGCAATAATCCAAAATCCAATGGATAATTCCTATTGTCCTTTTAATGAGGGAACCATGGCGATGCTAACTTCTGCAGCAGCTTACAAAAAAAAACATCATCCCTCAGGCATTTTAGGTGGAAAAACTGCAAAATACTACCATTTATTTTTATGCACACAACTCCCTAATAATTCTTCCATAATTCTCACTTTTATTGGAAGTGCCTCTCCTGCACCACCCCCTCCACTCAGAAATAAGGAACAGTCCCTAAGTCACTACAAAAATAAGGTTATACTGAAGATTAAATAATATTGAAATGTGTAACTATATTTGAGTGTGGTTATTTGTTATAAGGAAGAGAGGCATGATTATTTCTGGTCAGTAGACACCGAGTTGTCATACTGTTGGTCATTTGTTATTTCCACTTGTGTTTTTTGGTGTAAATTAAGGCTGATCAAATGTTTCAAAACTTTATTTCCACAATAATTCAAAATTCTATGGTACAGTTAAACCTTACCCTAAATTCTACAGTATATTAAATGCTTCTTTAGTTTAATTTTGAGTGTATGGTTAGAGATGATAATGCAACAGACAAGGCTAACACCAGTTAGTTTGAGTCTACTTCATTTGGAGAAAATTACACACAAGCTTCACTTTAAAGGTGTTTTCACGCTAAAATCCGAGTGTGACAATATGACATTATAAGAGTATCACAGAGCTAATTTTAAGCATAGTTTCTTTGCCTATTTTTATGCATCTGTCATATAATTACCACAGCCACATTATGTTTCAAACATGTTCAGACATGCCTAACCTGAGGATTAGGATGGGAAAATGAACATTAAACTGGGGAAAGAACTCAATTCATACTATAAGGAGGCAAAACTACACTTCATGAAGGGTAGCAAAACATCTGCAGCCTTTAATTACAAAAGGCGTATCACGCTACACGCTGTAAAAGAACCCCTAAGTATTATTTATCTACTTGTGTATCGTTTCCTCTGGTTCTTGATACATAGGCTACATTTAATATCTTGTTATGTGCTCATTGTTAAATATATATTTATCTACTGAAAGAAGTTTGACTAAAGTAAAACTATGAAATGTTTCATTTCAGCTGAAACTCTGCAACACTACAGCAGTTTTAGGACATAAGTGGTGGTGTTGCTGTGCATTTTAAGATGTTCTTGCAGTTTTGTTCACCTCAAATAAATATGATAGAGCAACTGCATAAAATGGCAATTCATTACATCGTTCTGTGTAAACTCATATCCGTTGACCGCCTAATTAATAAAGTGGAGAACAAATTCAAGCTGGACTGTTAAAAAACATTGTGGTTTCTACAAACAGCTTCTTCAGTTTTGATGTGATGTGGGGAATCCCCGGCCTTTATCCCTGCGGAGGCGCCGTGTCTCCTGATAAATGTTTGAGGATACACACCTTTTGGCATCCTATAAGAGTAATTTTTTTTCTATGAAGAAGAAGGCATGAAAGGACTTTATAAATTTAAATCAGATGGAACTTATTAACACTTTTCTTTCCAATCTGTTCTTTTTTGTCAGCAAATAAAAATATCATTGCAAACAAATATGCAAGTGTATGTTGATTTTGCCAGGCTTGCTTAACATTTCCACCGCAAGTACAGCATTTTACCTTCTTTCAGATAAAATGTGTGCACGTTTAAAAAAGCCTTTATTCTATGGTTGAGCTCTCACATTAAAATGCCTTGTTGCAAGCAATAAGCAGTCACTAATGCAAGGAACTAATACTGAAAAAGAAAATTCAGCTTCAGAATTTTGCAGCTACACTTTTAAACCAAACAAGGAAGAGGAAGCATATTACTCTGGTTTTAGCTACACTACACTGGCTCCTAGTGTCTTTTAAAATAGATTTAAAGGTTCTTTTACTTGTTTTTAAAGCTCTTAATTGTTTGGGACCGGCCTACATTGCAGACTCTCTGTCATTCTATAATCCTTCACCAGCTCTCGGATCTCCTGCTGCTGGGTTTTTAAATATACACAGTTATGCGTGCAAGAAAATAGGCAGCTCAGCTTTTGTTAACTATGCTCCAAAATTATGGAATACCCTTCCAAAAGCTATGAGAAAAGAGGGCTCTAAACATTTTTAAACAACAGTTGAAAATAATGCAATCTTGGAACCAATCAACTATCATCCAATGATTTCGCTCTATATGATTTTCATTTTTGTTTAAAAAATGAGCAGTGCACTGAAGAGGAGGTCTTGGCCCGTATATCCCTTTGCTACACTGGATCTCCCAATATATTAGCCATTGCACCTTACCAGAGCCTTATCGTCATCAGACCGATTGTTGATGGGTTCCAAAGTTGGACAGAAATACCCTTCTCACACTAAAATTTGGTGTGTACGCTGGCTTTCTAAACATGGGAAAAATCCCATGTTGAAGAAAAGTTGAGGTAGTGTTCAGTTGTGTACTTTGAATGTCGTAATTTCATAGTGGAAACTTTAGCTGGGCTTGTGCTAGAGCAGATAAGTAAATGAGGCTGACTGTTTGATGGTGGTATAGATTTATGATGGTGCAGCCTGATACTTGATATAGTGCTCATTTGCATGAAGGCATTTCATTTGACTCTGGCTTGGCCTGTATGCGCGCTAAAGGAGTCACATCATTATGTGCAATGATTAATCAACCTATTTAACATTAAATGCAAAAAGTAGACAAATATTTTACATTCTTATAATTAGATTGTCACTCATTTTGCTTCCTGAAAAACTGCAGTGATAACTTGACTGATGAGCTAAACTCACAAAATACAAGTAGGCAAAATACCATGCAGTAATACCACTGCATATTTTAAACAAATCATACGCAGGTCATTCTGTTCACACTTTCAAATTAAGCTCATTCTGCACAACTAAGAAATGTGTCATTTTACTGACAAAGCCTTCAAATATGAGTCGTTGTGACTACAAGCTGCATATCTCTCATCTGTGCCACACTGAAAGCATGCACCAGACCGTTTCATTTTGTAGTTATAGTCTGAAAATGATGATGCAGGAATTGGTGTTTATAGAAATACATAAACATAGTATAATAACAGTATTATTTTCACAATGCTGTTATAAATCCCTGTGAAATGTGGAGAAAGTATCAAAATATACACATAAACACAACTATTTACTGTCTAATCACTGGCACAAAGCCAAAGCAGCAAGGCTGACTGACTAAAAGTGGCAAAAGGGATTGCTGACGATGCTGTTAATCAAAACAGAAGCATTTTAAGAGTTCAGGAAAGTTGGTGTAATTGGTAAATAGGTGCTTTTAAAATCCAGGGTTATTCACTGGTATATTTCTATTGGTAACACACTGAGGTGGCATTGAAAATGTATATTAGACTTTAAAAGCCTTGATTACAAACCACAAATTTGCAAAAATATCTCAAGAAACAGTGGTGCTTATAGTTGATTAGCATCTATTAAAAATGACTAATCTGTTGACATCTTTTCATTTTTACAGAAACATAAAGGCTCTGAGTGGAGTGATTAACCTTCAGTGGAAAGATCAGCCCGGGAGGGGGGCCTGCCAATAGTGCAGACTCCTACTGTGGCAGTGCCAGCTAACAGCTGCCTCTCTCTCTTTAACGCCAGCTCTCAACTATTACTGGTGGGAATTAAGATTATCAATGATAATAATAATTTTTATTTGTAAAGCGCTTTTCAGGACCTGAATCAAGAGATACCAATATATAAAATAACAATTAAAATAGATTCCCTTCTTCACTTCAGTGTGATTACATGTACATGAATAACCTCTTTATGAGGCTTAGTTATGGTAATATTTGTTCACATGGTGTTTACACGCTCAAATACAAGGGATACTCTAAAAAATCAATAAATAAATAAAATCAGTTAACAATTAACAATTTTTTCCACCCAAATCTTATAAATATTGCATGATCAGCAGGCATCTTACATCTTACTTGAGCTTTGCTGAGGTAGTCCACATTATATAGTGACTAGAAAATGCATTTTCTTTTGGAAGTGTGTGAATGCTGACAGCGGAAACACATTGCTGAAAATGTGAAAATATGAAACAAATTGCCTGAAAGATATAAAAGCTCAAATGACTTGACTACACTGCTTAAAAATCTGTAAACTACCATCTTGTAAAGACAACTTCAAGTACTACTGAGGACGTCTACATTGTGTAGTAATTAACTGCACATATGATAAAGGATGAGACATTGAAAAGATGTTTGTCAAATAAACAATTATCTGCAAAATCTTTAAAGATAGCAATAAAATGTTGTCAACAAACATGAATGAAAAGCACATTTAATTACTTAAATGTTGATTTTGCTAAGTCAAGGTCTATACACACTGAGTTTATTCAGGCAGGCATTTCGTCTATATCATAATGACTTTTTGAATAAATGCAGTGCAGAAAATATTTTATATCAGCCTTTAGTGGAACTCTTCTAAAAGATGCCAACAACAATTTATGGCTAGTTCCACATAGCCTTAATTTGGGCAACAGTCCAGCTGGTAACGTGCATTTTAATAAAATGACTTCAGAAATGGCTTGCACTGCTCTCTCAAAGCACTGTGATGTTTAGTAGAAATCAATTATTTTACTAGATAAACAGTAACAGAATACTCTATTGATTTAGTAATATGCCATCTACACTGTAAAGTGACAAGTTGATCTTACTTTTTTTAGAAAGCTAAGAAACAATTGCATTGAAGGAAAAGTAAGTAAAGATGACTATTGGTTTAAGTTATATTTGTTAACATCTACTTGTTAAGTTTACTAACAGTTGTATTTACGTCATTCTGTGAAGTTGTTTCAACTTATAATTGACAAGTGCAATTAACTTGCTCTTTACAAGTGTAAGAAACTTAGGTAAACCAAGTTATTCTGAATTGGCAGTTGTGTTTACTCAGGACAATTTAGGAAACTGAGTGCTCTATATAAATATGTAAGGAAAGCATGTATTTTGTGTAATGACAAAAACAATTTTGCATGTGGTGCAGTTTGGGTATCTGCAAGTTCTGATTTGTTGACATGTTTTAGAATATTTAAATTTGATTGACTAGTTTACAATCAACAAACAAAAACAACAACCCAGATTCAGCAAAATTTTAAAACCTAAAATGCTGTTTTGTTTATTACAGCTCATATGCATAAGCATAGTTTAAAGGAATGATTTTGAATATTTATCTCAGGTAATCAGTTCCCTAAATTTTACTGAGTAACGATGACTGTCCAATTTAGTTGGACTAACTTGGCTTACTTCAGTCACAAACAGATATAATAAAAAAAACAAGTTAATTTCACTAGCCATTTTTGTGTTACAACTCCCCAAAATTAGGTACATTTCACAATTAGATATACTACTGCGCAAAAGCCTTAGGCCACTATAGATGCCTGTCAAATTGTGTGATTTTGGGCATTTTGAATGGAATGATGTGAAGGTGACGTGGCCTTTTATAGTAGCCAGCTTCCAGTGAGTCACAAATAGTGCATGTATTGCTCAACAAAGAAAGGTATTAAGACCAAACATGGAAATGTACATCCATAACAAAAGATAACTCAAACAATATATATTGAGATTTGGACATGACTTGAATGCAACATAGTGTATATACACTAGTACTGTAAATATCATACTGTCTGCCCAAGAAAGTTCAAGACACGCTAAGTGGAAATGGAGGTCACGTTAAATACTTGCAACTTTAGCCTGATGAAGTTATTTTTTTCTTAAATATTTGTGTTTTTGATACTTTATACATATCTATTGTATGTTCTAGTTCTATTTAAGTAAAGAGACTACTGAGAAATAAATATGATAATCATAACCTTGCTTTAATAACATAGTTTAACATGGTCTTAGACTTCTGCACAGAACTGTCAAGTAAACATAATCTTGGACTAACAGTTATACTGACTTTATGGCAATAGGTTTCCAAGATTTCTTAAAAGTAAGCTCAACCTCTCAGATTTTACTTTATATGCACTTGAGCAAGAGAAAAAGATGCACTTAGAGAGTATCTTTGCGTTTTTGACCACAAGCAAAGAAAACGTGCACATTCTGAGGTACAATTTAACTTGTTCTTTACATACACACTTGACAAAAAAATCAAAATAACTTGCGTCAGTTTGATTCAATACATCTCTTTCCACGGTGACCAGGCTGAGGAGGGGCCTCGGCTAAAATACATTATATATTCTATACCATCCCGTCTTTGCATCCGTTACCTTTGCACTGGGAGGCAGTGATAACACTTTGTGTGTGATGAAGTGTTTAGCAGAGGCAGCTGAGGCTAATATAAAGATGATCGATCCTTTGTAAGCGGGCCCTCCAGCCGGATCAAAACAAGGAAGCGAGTTGGCAGTTTGAACGCCAACGTTTCGCGAACAAAGCGAGCCTTTGGCAGTCTAACATTAGTGATGGTCACATCGATTAACTCGCCGTTAGCAGAGTTAGCTTTCCACCTTCCCAGCAGAAAACCTCACCAACCAGCCACAAAGCTAACGTTAGCCAAACATTACTTAGCCACAGTGGTTGCTCTGGTTTAAAAAATAACCTCCGAAAAAAACTCACATATATTTTTTCATATTAATCATAAAATTCAATGACTTAAAAGACACCAAATAAAACAACAAGACTCATTGCTTGGTGTTAACGCCTTGGCTAACACCTCCTGATGGCTAGGTGACAGCTGGACGGAGCGCAACAAGGAAATTAGCTCCGTTAGCAACGAAAATATTAGCTAACAACCAAAAAGCTTACTATCAAATATTGCTCTGCTAGCTCGTCGCACACAAACACAACAGGCTCACCTTCGCTGTGATAAATCCAGACGGTCAGGACACGGCTTGTATGTCTGTCACGCCAAAACGTAGAGGAGTACCCCGGAGCTTGATGTGGAGGTTTTCAGTGTTACTTGTTTGTGAGTGATGTTTCACGCTAACGGCGGACAGTCGTTAGCAGCTCGCTCCATTCTTCGCTGCTCGTGAAAGGTTCGAACACACCGGATGTACAAAAACGGCACCGCCCGCTTCACCACGCACACTTCCAGGTCAGGACTCATACAGGCTAATTAACTCTATGACCATGTATGACAAAGAAAAGCTTTAAAAAGTCATATATGAGAAGATAAAAATATTTAGTATATTTTTTGAAAAATGTTACAATAACATAAAAAATGTCAAATGAATATTTTTGGGAAAAATTGCTCAAAGTTTGCATCCCTAATAAGGTGACAGCAATGAATTTCTTTAAATAAATAACAGATTTAAAGATATTCTGATGCAGAGGAACAAAAGCACGTTTATTTGCATGAAATATTCCTCAATATGAAGAAAAACATTTTTCTTCTCAGGGAGGCTTAAGGAGAAACATCTGTAGCTTTCCTAAAATTATTAATATTTTTTTTAATGTTACTGTAACATCTGTCAGGGAAAAGTCCTCAGTCTGCAGTAAAATCCTGTGGCTGATAACTGATTCTATGTGACATTATACTACGGTTACTACTGATGTATTGTTGATGCTTAAGTAAAATTAAGTATAATCAGGAAAATATACTTAAAAATACTAGAAAACAACCCACCCTAAAACTCAAAATATTAATAATTACAAAAAACAAACAAAACACACCCCAGACCCTTCAAAGTTATTTAAAATAGCTCAAAGTTTTTCAAAAAAATAAGATTTTACATTATGTAAAAATAGGAGAAAAAGGAAAAAGTTGAATTTTATACAAAAATTTAGAAGGAAACCCCCCAAACCCTAAAATTATTATTAAGAAATAGAACCAACCCCCAAACCTTAAAATTATTTGTTAAAAATGAAGAAAAAAACAAACAAACTTAAACGTCTATCAAAACAGTTGGAAATTCTTATGTCAATCAACTGTATCAGCTGTACTTGTATAAACTGGTTATTTAACTTATAAAAAACATTATATTTTGAAACTCTTGTGGTTTAATGCAAAAATCCTAATCTGCAAAGTAACTTCAGTGTTCAGATAAATGTAGTGAAGTATAATGTATTCCCTCTGAAATGTAGTGGGGTAAAAGTATAAACTGGCATGAAAAAGAAATACGCACATAAAGTACAAGTACTTTAAATTTGTACTCAGATACAGTAGTTGAGTCAATGTACTTTGTACATGTACTTTGTACATGTACTTAATTACATTCCACCACTGTGCATGAGTGTCAGAGCAGCAGGTTACTGTTGTAGCTGCTGGTGGTGGAGATGGTCTTGGCGATTTTACAGTCAGCTTGTTAAGTCCACTGGTTCCCCACAGAGGGGTTGGGCCCCTCCCAAGGGTCACCTTATTAATCTAAAGGGTCATGGAAAGAAGGAGAAACTAAGTTATGAGACACACATTTTCCCCTTTTTTTAATATAAATAATTGTAGCTTTTATGTAAGATTTGGATAATTTTGCCTCTGTGGACTACAGATACACATTTAAAGGAGCAGTGTGGGGGATTTAGTGTGATCTAGTAGTGAGGATTGCAGATCGTAACCAGCTTAAACTTCTCCTAGTTAAAATACCAACAGGGTTAATTGCTAAAGTGGATTTTAAACGGAAGACGAATTATCCGCATTGGTTGCTTCCTCTCCAAAATAAACAAACCAGGATGTTTAACAGATTAAAATACTACATGAAGCAGTTTCGCATTACAAATCAGTTTCATGGAAAGATAAAATGCATTGGGCTGTGCAGAGGGAAGAATGAGTCTGTCTCTCATTGCTCAGGATGCACAGAAGATTTTAAAATTAGATTTTATCTAAATAAGTTTGGCACTTGAATAGTTCTGCCAAGAAATTATACCCTGCGCCACGTGCATGAGTGTATTTAATATGTGGTTCAGACAGACTGTCTACAGCACGAAAAGACAGCAGGACTTAAAAGTCATGGTCAACCTTTAAAATGCTTCTGAAAAAGACACAAAATCATTGCAATTACAAGAGGGCCTTTTAACACCGTTAAGCCCGAAGGACTTCCGAAATGAAATTTAAAAAATCCCACAAAGTAAAAATAAGTACACACAACACCAGTGCCAAAGCTTAACCAATCATATTTATTTTGTACATCTACCTGTTTAGCATTTCCAGGAAAATGTGTGTGCTAATGCAAAGTGGTTACAAAAATAAAGCACATTCTTACGTAAATATGACATGACTGAAAAACTACAAATGCTGAATAAGAAAATAAGGGACCATATCACTTGAATGTCTGTGCCTTTTCTGTCATTGCTAAACCGATTCATCAAAACATGTATGATTACTAATATCTGAATGTAGTTGTATGATTTAATTCAAGTACTGTACATGTGTACATACATGTCAACAGTCATTTACAGGCAGCAAACAATCTCCGCAGCACTTCCAGATGAGTTACTTTGGGCCTCAAGAAATCTAAGTAAACTGTTGCGGAAGAAGTGGATTAATACAATAAACATGACTCTAGCAAATACATCATCATAGAAAACAAAGCAGTGACTGCATTTTCTTAACCTGCACTCACTGTAACATCACATTTCTGTTATCATTTTGTCACAACTCCGACAAGCCTGTAACCTCACCAAATGTGAGTTTTAATATGATTTCTATGATCTAATATGTGTTGCAATAACAATGTGCTAATACTCCTGGTAAATGACCTCAGTCATCAATAGTGGTATTTTGTTTAAAAAACAGCTTTTCCAACTGTGAAATGCATTTTAGTGCATCGAAACGGTATCTGACATGCATCCATCAACATAAGCTGTTAGAGGCTGGAATGACTTACAAACGTCTATCTTCTAATGTAAACTATAGACAATGTTGCTCAAGGGCAGTACCTCTGTGTTAACACTTTATTATACTGGTTTAACCAAGAAACATAAATATATAGCCCACTGAAGACAGTGGGATTTTACAAATACTACGGCCAGGTGCATCTCCTGCTTTATACCATCTTTCAATCATAAACAAGGAATTATGCCAAAGAAATGTTTCGTAAATGCGGCAGCTTATTATATCAAAAAGAACTGTACAAGATAAGAGAATACACTATGATTAAAAAGACAAAAGAAAGAAAAAAATGGATGGAAGTTTCTTGTGTGTTTCAAAATTGTCCTCTCAGTTCCTGGTCAAGAGGTAAAGTGTTAAAAAAGGCAGTTGGGGTCTTTAAAAAGTCTCCCTCTTCATTAAGCTATTGCCTTTGCCTCAGGCAGGAACGCCTCCCAAAACTTTACAAGCTGCAATACAATCAGGGTGAGAAAGTCAAAAAAGTTAAAATGTGTTGTCATCACTTCATATTTCAAGGCATTCTAATAATAACCACAATATTTAGAAGTCATTATCATAATAATACACATAATAATAATAACACAGTTTTATAGTAACGTTAAACCCACTGAATAAAGTGTACATGGTGAATATGATATTGACATAGCTGAAAGATTACCCGTTGTTGAGACTGCAGCATTGCCTCCAAATATTTGACTATCTGGGTCCTGAAGTCCTTGGCTTTTTCTTTCTGAAAAGACAGAAGTGTTGTCACGTCTCAAGCTCTCTGCCAATGGAAAAGCCAGTTGAAGAAATTTCTGGCAAAACTTCACCTACTTCCAAGAAGCTTTTGGCATTCGTCAGGGTCACCATAAAATACATTTAAAGGAGCAGTGTTTAAGACTAAGGGGGATTTAATGGTGTCTAGTGGTGAGGATTGCAGATTTTAACTAACTGAAACTTTTCTTCCTCTTCAAAACAAAAGGACCCGACGATTAAAGCCAGTAAAAACATGTTACAAATCTATCAGTTTCTTCTATGCTGTTTGGCGTGTCAGGAAGGTGCCTCGCCCAGCGCCTGCCATGTGCGCTGTGCTCACCTTTTTGTTCTGATAACTGAATGTGTGCTTAGATTATTTTGGATCCTGACGTTCAGGAGGTTTTTACAGTGAGCCGAATTATCTGCAAAGGTCCCCTCCTCTTCAAAACAAACGGTCCCGGTGATTTACACCAGTAAAAACATTGAATAAAGCAGTTTCACTTTACCAATCAGTGTTTCTCTGACCTTGTGTGGCTGGGCCGTTAGCCTACCACCTGCTCATATGTGTTCATGTTTTTTCTCTTAAACCTTGAAATTCAGATATTCAGGAGGTTTTTACTGAGAGCCAAAATGATCCGCAGAGGTCTCTTCCTCTCTGAAACAAACTGACCAGGTGTTTAAAACTAGTAAAAACACTGAGTAGAGTTTCAAGTTTAAAAAAATCTGTTTTTCCCAAACTTTTGTCACAGAGGGGTGGCTGATGCCAAAATACGACTGGTCCTATTAAGAGCCAATGTTTGGTTTGTCTGCTCTGAGCTATTATAGAAATATGGCAGTGCAACATGGCGATCTCCATTAACAAAGATCTGCTCCTTATGTAGATATAAGCGGCTCATTCTAAGGTAACGAAAACACGATACTTATTTTCAGGTGAATATACACTTAAGAAAACATACTTATACTTATAATATTCCATTTCCCTCTAAATACTACACACCAGACCTTTAAAAGAGCATTTAAATAGACTGAGAATAGTATCTTTTTAAAAAAAGAAAAAACCAAACAAAAACCCACATAACATCTACTTTGATCAACAGTTGTCATAATGATATAAACAAGCTTTTAATAGCAATTATAATCACATAAACATACCTCAAACCTGAGAACCTCCTTGCGTACAGTCATGCCAATTCTGTCGAAATCTCTCTCGTACTGAGTGACCTTCGCCTCCCACTGAGGACAAACAGGAGGAGGAAAACAAAAACAATCACAAAATATCAATGTCTTGATATTTTCCAGCATGTGATATTAAAATTGTCGAACACCACATCCTTTAAACAGTAAAATATATACAGCAGATGCTTATTCTAAAGAACTACAGACAGGTTTTTGTACACAAGATGTCCTAGTTTAAAAACACTGATCTAATCTGAAAACATCTATAAAGAAACAGGAAATATTTTTACTGAGAATAAAACACTGATGGCACAAAATACTACAACAGGTATGTAGGTGAATTGTCACTGGATTTGTGATAATGTTTCAGCATTCTTCATTTCTAGTATAAAGACACTGAATCACATCCAACACATTATTTTTGCAGTTTTAAAGAGAGGGCTGCAAATAACTAGTTATATTTATTGATCTATTTATCATTTTTTTCAGTCTACAAAATGTCAGAAAGTAGTGAAAAATGACTATAGGTCAGCTAGGTAGGATCTCATACTCCCTTCAGGTCAAACTAATATGACAATCAAGCTGTTTTATTTAAAATCTAAAATGCCCTGAAAGAACTTGTGTTCATGTAAAGACCTTTACAGCTTGTTTTGATGCTGCAGCAGCTGGATGTTCACTGTGTCTGTTACCTCAGTGATGTCTTCTTTGGCTTGCTGCAGTTTGTCCGGCTTGTTGGCCCACAGCAGCTTTGCCTCGGCCTCTCTCTTCTTCTGGAGTGTGCTCTGAGCCTCCTGCCATCGCTGCCACGCCCGCACGCGCTGGTCAAAACACCCCTGTGGACACACAATACCCGATCACTCCATATACCAAACAGAGAACAGGTAGCACACGCAGTAAAACTGTGACCTCGCACAACGCCACAGGTTTATCAAAAATTATTAAACAGGGTTCCTACAGCCTTAAGAAAGTGGGATTTAAGACTTTCAAAGACTTTTTGAATGCCACTCAGAATTAAATTTAAGACAGCATTTTAGTAATTTTACAGTAGCTAAAGCTGAAGGAAAAAACACGAGCCTACATCAGTTAGACTGTTGCCCAAATATTTATTGCAACATAAAATATGACTTTTTGGTGAGGCATTCTTTAATATTTTGAAATTTTATAATGCAACATCAGAAAAACAATTCAGAAAAATCTCCAATAGTACTTCCAATGTCTCATCATTTTTAAGACTTTTCAAGATCTTTTTAAGACATTTTAATATCAATCAAGGACTTATTTTTTAGATTAATTGATTAAATGACTAAAAAATTTTAAAGGTTCCACGGGAACCCTGTGAAAGCGTGCTCCTACTGCTGTATTTATGTTGCTCCGACAAAATGAAAGGTTAAGAGAGAAAGAGTTGTACATACTGCACTGTTAAAAAACACTGCTCACAGTTGCAGAGATTAGTTTCATCTCAACTGGCTCAACAGACACTTTTTGCAATTTCCTGATTTAAATCACAATTCATCCCTCACTAATGAACACATTGTTATGTATAAGTGATCCTGCCCACTTTTTTTTACTACATTTTGTTCCTCACATTAAAATCAATTTATGTAATCTAGTAGATGATGGTGGCTTAAAATATTTTAGTTTTTTTTTTCATTTTAGTCCAGGTCTCATGAACTACTCAAGCTTTACTTTTCACATTATCGGATCTTTACTTCTTCCTACTGAAAAACTACCATTCTGCAGCTGTGATCTCACCCGCATAGCACCCAGCAGGCGAATGTAGTCGGCCAACAGCTCTGCGAAGATGAAGAAGTCACTGGCCGCCTGCTCCTGATGCAGCTGCTCCATCTTATCCTCCACCTCTGCCAGCTGGGAGAGGGCCCTCGACAGGGCTGTGTTGTCTTCAGAGTTTCCCAACATGGCCATACTTTTGGCAAATACTGCCGTGTTCCCACACAGCTCTGGTTTTGGAAACAGAAAACTTATTCAGTGTTGTTTGTTTCAGCCTAAAAGACCAGGCAGCTAGACTGTACTCTTCTGTTTCCTCAGTTTGAAACTTCCACTTCGATTCAATAAAATTTCAGCAGACAAAGACAAGTCGTGAAAGGCAGATGAGACTCACCCTTTCTGTGGTTGACCAGAGAGTCGACCACGGCCTGGAGCTTCCTCAACTGCTGCTCCTCATTTTCCACCTCCTGGAACTTGTCCTCGAACCACTGAGACAAACAGAAAAAATATCAAGAGAAAAAACAAAAAAATGTCTCATAACTTCCAGAGTGTTGGGCCGGTTTGTCTTGTCTATAATTTTGCTTATTTTATTTGTTTTTTTTTTTTTTTTTTATCGAAATACTAATTTTTGTCCATATTGTCCAACTTTTGTATATTTATTGCATCACAACTTTATGGTGCCTCTATTGATCTAACGTGGTTCATCCAACAATATGTCTTTTATGACAGAATTATTTTCATAGTTAACTCTATGTGCAGGCTAGATGCACAATCGTCTCAGGAAAACACGTCATCCGGAGTCCCCTTACAGTGTCAGATTCATTCATCTTGATGGTCATCTTGTTGACAGCATCTGACGCCTTATTGATCATCTTGAGAAAGCCGGCTCCACTCAGTGCCTGCGTGTTCACTGCTCTGGGTAGCTGAAAACAAACACATGCATGGCTCAAATGTCATAACCGTCAATAACCAGATTACTGCTACTGGAAAATGTTTTTATGTCTTAAAATACCCACCTCCTCCCTCTCCAAGAACTCACGCACGTCAGGATCTTGTAGTAACAACGGATGAGACACCACTCTCTGAAGATACCTAGAAAAAACAGAGGCAGCAAGATGACGTAAGTAAGAGGAAGGAAGAAAATAACACAAACACATGAACACAAAAACACGGGCACGGGCAGAATCAAGTTAAAAAGAACAAGTATGAATGTTATTATCTCATTAAAAGAATACTTCTCCCCCAAAATGACCATTTGTAAATCAATGAATTACCACATGGATCCTGAATTTGTAAAGAAAATTTTGTTTTTTTATCATGCTTTATTATTTTTTTACTATGCTGAGCGAAGAATCCAAATACAGAGAAAACTGCTGATGAACTGAAGTCTTTGGGTATGTGTGTAACAACAGCACAACTGTGTCAAAACATCTTTTTACAAACTCACACACAACTCATGCAGTGTAATTAAAGTCTCATTCATCCTGTCGTATGCTTAGTATTTCTCAAACAGTCAGCGCTCTCCAACAGGTGACTGAACTGAAAATAAACATCTATGCTCTCCTAAAAGCCAGCCAGACTTCATTGACAAAAACAGTAACCTTACATCGCTGAAAATGGGAGCTGCTGGTTCACCGCTGCCTCGATCGGTAGTTTGTGTTGTGACATTGGTGAAGCCGAAAAAAAAACAAACCTTTAAAACACCGAAGTCACACAAACTACTGATTGAGGCAGTGGGAGACCAGCAGCCCACGTGTTCAGAAAGTATAATTGCTGTTTTTGTCAATGGAGTCTTGGCTTGAAAAGAGCACCAATAAGTTTTACTTAAGTTCAGTTCCGTGTCTGCTTGGGCTGTCTTAAGCACACGATTGGATAAATGAAACTTGGATTAAACTCTCGAGTTTGTAAACAGATGTTTCGATATAGTTTTGCTGTATTCAAATGCGGACCCCTATGACTTTAATTAATGTAGAATTTTTCTCTGTTTTTGGATTATTTACTAACCAGAGGCATGCGAGAGAAAAAAACGGTTTTCATGAGGAAATCCAACATATCACAGGATGACTGAATACAAATGGTCATTTGAAGGGTGAAGCAGTCTTTTAAAGAGGTCACTGTGTGAAACATGTTTGGATCCTTGCCTCTCCAGAGCTGCTCTTCTTCTCTCCACAAACTCTACCGATGACGGGTCGTCCATTCCCACCTTCACTTTGGTCATTCCTGTTGGTCCAAATGATGAAAACAATCACCAAAAGGGACAATCACAAAAAAAAAAAAAAACAAAAACACACAGACTTTAAAAAAAAAAAACAACCAGGACACTCACCTACGACACTTTTCTCTGGTGGTGGTGGGATGATGCAGCCGTGGAGCGTCTGTTTGACCGACAGCTTCTCATAAAGACCCAAAAAGTCACTATAACGCCTCCTCACAGAGAAGGCTTTACTCTTGAACATGGCCAAGGAGGTCTGAAAGCAGAGACAGGGACAGGAAATTAAGAAATTAAGATTTAGACATAATTGCAGTTTTAGGAGCCATGTAAAAGTACACAAAAAATATGTATCGATATGAGCTTAACTACAGACCCTGGTGGATACTTTGTAGGCCACATATGCATTCATGCCGTCTCCTACGAGGACAGAAACATTGAAAATACATTAAAGATGAGAATTAATAATGTGTCACTCTAAAACAAATATGTCAGTGCATTTAGAAGTTGATAAAAACTTTTCAGCACTATAGTTATCCAGCGACTTTCTAAATAATTTATTTCTTTGTATCATAGTTTTACAGACAGAAAATATGGAAAAATGAGACTGACCAACTTTCTCTGGGTTTGTGACGGCAACATCCACGTCAAAACTGTCCTTGGCTTCCTCCTCCTCCAACTGTTATCAACAAGAAGAGCACAACAGGCTGTTAGAGGCAGGTTAGCTGCCGATTACATAGTGTGCATTCCAAAAGCACGGATGTAATTAATTGTTTCCAAGTTCGCAGGAAGCTCAGCTCAGCTGTGGCCGTACCTGCTCCAAGGAGGTGGGCTGCATGGCTGCAGGGCTCTGAGTGAAGGAGGAGGCAGGACGGGGGCCAGAGGAGGTGGAGAGCTCCTTGCAAGCAGAGCTGTCGGCCGTGTCTGTGCTGAGCTCCACATGTGCCTCTGAGGAAAGACTTCTAATTAATGTTTGGCTCTCGTCATCCAAAAAAAACCAGAAACACAGATGACTAAAGAGTACTTCAGAAGGGATAACACATTATGTCATGAAACAGCACCACATCTGCTTTGTCCAGAAAAAAAATAGAAAATTTCATTAGATTAAATATTAGTTAGAAATTAGAACTTCACGATGGAAAAGTTATCATTTTCATGTACATGACTAATTTTGATGCCCATCACAACTTGTCATTTCACAAAACTTGATTTCAACCTGTTTTATTCCTCTGTTAAAGTGAGTTTAATGACAATGTCTGATAATTCTCCGTTTCCCTTTTAAACTCCTGTAGGCTGTTGACCGCATGACAACAAGATTATATGCTTGGAAATAAAGGCTCAGCACTTTTTGAGGACTGACCTTAGAGGGATAATTCAAAACTTCACTCGACTTTCCGTCGGCATGAAGGTGAGCAGATACAACAGAGGATATGACTAATTTTAATTTCTGAGTGAACTATCCCTTTTATATTTCTTAATATGTCTTTGTATTTAAAGCAGTGAGGGAAGAACTTGAATTTATGGTCAAATTATTTTCTTATTCTGACCTGAGACACATTAAAAATTATGTCCAAGCTCAAAATTAAACTTAAAACCTTTCTATTTTTGCTTGAGATTAGCTGTTATGGTTTGGAAATGTCTTTTTCAATGTCATTTTTCTTGCACTTTCTCTTTGATCTTTTTTTTCTTAGCGCAGGTCGTACTCGTATTTCTATTTTATTGCACGTTACTGCTCTCATTGTGGGCTACATATTGAATGTAAAGCACTAAAAGTTTGCCTGTAATGAAACACAAGTTATCACTGTAATATGATACTTGAAATTAGGGTAACAAAACCAAAACAAACCTTATGTTTGAATCCCTGACTTTATTTAACAAGTACTGGGTGCTGTTGTATTGCACAGACAGACTTTTAAAAAAAAGAGTAGTAAAACCGATACAGCAGAAGTAGAGATATCTCAACTATGTGACAAAAAACAAAGGCCACATATTTCAAACTTTCATGCCCAAAGTTTGTAATATTGGCTCACTGTAATACATTCCCAGTCTCAAAGCTAGATCTAAAACGTGTAGTAGATTGATTGATTA
Organism: Plectropomus leopardus; assembly: GCF_008729295.1. Classification (NCBI taxonomy): domain Eukaryota; kingdom Metazoa; phylum Chordata; class Actinopteri; order Perciformes; family Serranidae; genus Plectropomus; species Plectropomus leopardus. The sequence continues at coordinate 7,753,150 of NC_056463.1, forward strand.
GTGGATCAATAGTAGCAAGCAATTATAAAGCAAAAACAACATTCACTGGTTCCAGCTTTTTAAATGTCATGATTTGCTGCTTTTCTTTTTAATATCAATATGAATTGAGTATCTTTGTGACAGCAGACAAAACAAGCATCAGGTTCGCTATTTCCTAAGGTTGAAAACAAAAATGATCAGTGGTTTAAGCGATGATCAGAGTAGTCTGTGGCTGCAGCTCAAGCAGAGATGATATCAGCTGTTCAAGTGTTTAGTCTCATGACTCGTAAACTGAGCTCGATGCTTTCAAATCAGAGGAATGCCGTTTCATCTAGTACCATTAGGCGTAAAATAAACCATCTTACAAGACTCTGGATTCGTTTTAGGGCCTGCAAGCACTGCGAAATTTAAACCAAGCTGGATAAAATGTCCATGAATTGTTGGTACCTGCAAACAGGTCGTTGTCATCATCGGAGTGAACTCCGTTGGATTTGGCAGTGGTGCTGCTGGCCTCCTCCTCACTGAACAGATCTGGAGGCTCTTCGCTGACGTGGTCGGGCTGAGAAACTCCTCGACTGACAGCCACAGGGTTACTCTGCAGACAGGAAGGACACGTGTCTTTAATGAGACACAGAAACGCTTGGGAAATACCAGCAGTGGAATGTAACAAAGTATATTTTATTGAGTACTGTACTCATGTACATATCTGAGGTAATTGTATATAACTTAAGTCACTTCTTTTCATGCACTTTAAAATTTTACTCCACAAAATTTCTCTTTTTTTTGCATAAAGTGTACTTTTACTTTTGATAGTTAGTATCTGTCATTCATTCTTGAGAATTGGGACTAAAAATCTGTTAAATTCTTTAATTAAGCTGGGGAAAAGTCCAGACTATTAAACCTCGGAGTGGGCCAACCTCCCAGTGTTTTTGTAAAGGTAAGATGTGGAGGAATGAATAAAAAGTTAGATATTTATGTCAACTTCACAACAGCTATATTATTTTTGCATAGAGTGCATAGAGATCTCTAAATGTTCAACAAAATACTGGTTCGTACATCATAATTCAGAGGGGCCACAGAGTTTACATTTTACACATCCAGCAGCAAAATTATTTTATGAATTAATTAAAAAACAGAGAGCCTACTAGTGCCATTAGCAGCATTCCCAACTTTTTAGAAAACAGGAACCCATTTTAAGCCTGATAAAAAATATATTGTCAAAGAAAATCTGGGACACGTCTTTAAAAAAAAAGAAAAGAAGTAAAAACAAAAAAATAAAAAACAAGGACATGGCATGAAAATTGCTTAAAAATTTGAATAATTTTGCAACATAATTTCAAATATGTACTAACATGTTTAATATACTTTTTTCCTTTCCCTAGATATCTTTTCCTGGCTATTTTAAAATAAAATTTAGAAAATATTTTTCTAAATTTACAAAGTCCTTGCAATTTGTGGAACATTTCTTACCAAACTGTATTTTTCCCAATATTTCTAAAATATTTTGCACCAATTTGCTTAGCACTCAAAGTTTTAAATACATGTGAAAGGCATCTGAAAGCAGCACAACAAAAGTGATGTTGCTCGAGGTTTCAAAGGGTTAGAAGGCCAATATTTTAAAAAAATAAAACAAAGTTTTTCATTTTGAAGGCTTTTAACTCATTTTTTTATTAGTTTGAAGTTGTGAAGTCTTGTCTTGGACATGGGTATTTTCCGGCACAGGGGAAATTTAGAAATTTAAAAAATAAAAGCAGATCAAAATATTTCATAACTCATGCTTTGTTCATAAATATCAAATAATGTTTCAACCTAGAAACTGTATCAGTGTGTTGATATTATTATTTTAGTTTTTTAGTTTTTTTTTTAGTTTTTGATGGTAATATTTCTGTAGTACTCCTTTTATATAACATTTAATTTTAGGACTTAATTGTAATGGAGTATGTTAGACTATGATATTTCTTCTTATATGTAAGTACACGATCTGAGTATTTTCCTGCACTGGTACACACACAGGCGTTGACATGGGGAGGACAGTTATTTGGTCTCATGACCGTTAAATCGGTTACTGACAGATAAGGAGGAAAAGGAAAGTGTCTGCCTCGGGTCATGTAAGGTGGACATTTCTTCAACTAGCAAACTTAAATTCCTAACAAAAAAAATACAAATACAGCTACACAGGAGCCTCTTTAAACTAACAATTATGAACCAGGGCAGGCCGAAAACAAGCCAAAAATCAATGCAAAACAAGCTAGCTGCGAGTCCAAAACGGCTCAATTTCTGCTCTAACTAACTTCGTCCAACTTTCTGAATCAGTTTCGCAGCTTTTTGTCACAAAAGTGACCTAATTTCTCGCCTCTCTGTCGGGTAGCTCCCAGTTATTTTGGCTGCTGCCGTGAATGCAGGTCAGATCAGATAAAGAGGCTGGCTCCCCGCCTCAGACATTAAGCGCCACGCGGAGGATTTAATTCACGAGAATGAGCTGTAAACATACGTTACTGACGAAGATGTCCTCTCCCTCGTCGCTGTCCCCGTCTGCCATGTCAGACAGTCCGGCTCCCGGCTCCTCTGAGGAGGGAAAGGAGGAGGAATCCGATCCGAGCTGGCCGCCATATTCCGTGTTGTGAGAGGGACTGACGTAGGCGGATGTTACAAGCGCGAGGAAACGGCGGCGGCGACACCTGCTGGTCGCCTAGCAACAGGACACCACACAGCAAAGACCTGCTCAATTAAAGCCTCCGGAAACGTGGCTTTAAATAGTAAAAGTTGAGTGTCTCATAAAGTATCTACAAAATCTGACTGAAAATATATATATATTTTTTTTTTAGAAAACAAAAAGTATAATTTTTGTATTATGCTGCATATGCTTCCCTGAAATGTTTCATTACTGGTTGAACTACTTAGTAACTTTGTTTTGAAATATGCTGTATAAATAACATTTATTATTATTTATTATTTATTATTTATTTATTTATTAATTATTATTAATTAGCCTATTAATTACTGGACTCATTTTCAATATTTTTAATATCTGTACTTCAGACTTGATGTAGCATCTAAGTAAATTTACTCAAGTGTTTAAGTATAATTCTGAGATACTTTATACTTTACTGTATAAGGACAATATTTTAATCTTTTCTTAAAGGTGAATTAGTAAACAGGAAAAGTGGCCAACTGCCCTGCTGCCCATTTATGGAACAGCTCATAAGGAATAAAATTTAATCTTAGGAATGGGGTGTTTTTTCAGTCAAATATTTGAAAAGCTTTAAGACACTGAGAAAGTAGAATATATCAATTTTATTTTACTAGCTGAATTTACCTTCATTTACACACAGACAGTATCTCTGCAACTTACCTGAAGTGAACAAACTTTTCCAATGGTTCGTCAAATCACATTACATTTATGCACAGGAGTGCCAGATGTTTATTCACCTGCAACAGTGAAGTTAAAATGGTTGTGACAGACTGTATGAGCTGTGAATAAAAGCCCATTCTTTTACTTTATCAGTACTTCTTCGACGCAGTGTTTTGAGTTGAAGCCATCTCATTTTTTTCCATTTCACTTAATCTTTCCTGTGCTCTTAACTTACTTCAATTCATTTGTCTGACTTTGAACGTGTCTGCTTTTTCAAATGTCATGGTTTATTCAAGTGTGTTGCAGTTTAATTTAATCTCATGCCACACTTTTTTCAGCTGCATCAACTTGAAACTTAAAATTAACAACAGGCAGCCAAATGCTGAGTGAGTCACTTCCATCAGCCACGCAGGCAGAAAGCCAGATTTTACTCTCTCACATGATGATGAAGCTAGAAATCTGATCTAAGAGTTCAGGATTTACAAATCATGAAACCGACAAACAGGTTAGTCAATCAGCTTGAAGGTAGTCTAAGAAAAAGAAAACATAAAATGAGATGAGGGTATTTATGGGCCTTTAAGAATCTGAGACCATACAAATAATGACAATACAAAGTGGCTTTCATTCTTTAACAACGTGAGGCTGAAAAACTTAAACATGAAACTTGTGCTTTTGTTAGATTTCTTATTCATGGCAATTTAAACCAAACCTAGAGTCACGCCCTGACTCACGACTGTTGTCAAGAAACTGAAATATTTAAATTGCTTGTTTTGTCTGACCAACATTCAGAGATATTAGAAAAGTAAACCAACATGTCAGAAGTTGCAAACAGCAGATATTTGGCAGTTTTCTTAAAAAACTGCTGAAAAAATAAATCTATTGTCAAAGTTGTCTCTGGTTTGTTTTCTGTTGACTGGATATACTGTAGACTTTAAAGAAGTACTCCAGTATTTTACCTTTGAATATGTAGCAATACCACAGTGTGACAATACTGTGTTACAAGTAAATGCCTGCATTCAAAATCTTAGTATAGATATCAAAATATATTAAAAGTACCAAAAGTAAAAGTACTCATTATGTAAAATGACCAATTTGCGAATCATAGATATAATATCGCTGGAGTATAGTTAGTAGCATTCACATGTAAGCATCACTTTAATGTTGATGCTGGTAAAGGTGGAGCTGAATTTAATTACTGTCCGGTAGCTTAATCCATAATAACACATCGTCATTTGTTAATTTATATTTTGTTTGAATAATCCGAATGTGTAGATTAATATTCAGGGGATGTCAAAAAGCGCAATATTGTCGTAGAGTAAAAGTAGAAAGTAGCTTATAATGGAAATACTCATGTAAAATACCTCAGAGAACGATTTCACAGCTGGAAAGATGATCTCATCATAAATCTTGGTTGAGTTTGTAGTAGAAATACACAAATAGTTTTAAATTAGGGCTATATGACCAGCGAAAACAGAGAAAGAGGCATTCACTTTTGCTCAAGAGGTAGAAAACCTACAACTACCAGAATGCACTGCATCGCCCCATAGCAATGAACGCTCCCATTGATGGTTGATGTGAGCCTCAGCTTCTGTTTTAACAACACAGGAAACAGTATGGCAGCCACTTCCTGTTCACAAATTGTTGTGAAACAGTGTGCTAAAAACCTTAAATTTTTATGTCCGCTGTGTGGTTGCAGATAAAGTACAAATACAATCTGTAGTTCAACCAACAGCCCAAAAACAGACGAAAATCAGCCGGCGTCACAAGGCATCCTGATAATGTTTGATGAAAAGAAGACAAGCAGAAACATTTACTTTGTTAGTATTCATAATAGTTTGTATACACAATGTATAGGAGCACCAATAAAAAAACATCTTTTTTTCCCAAACCTTTTTTCAACATTTTTTAAAAAGCCACAGATTTTTTTTTTCTACAGAAAGCAAAGAAAGCTCTGTACATGAACAAGCAACAACAGAATTCCTCATCATGAGCTGCGGAGTAAACAACCCGGCTGCTCAAATTCATATCACCTCTGGAGCAAAGAAAAAAATGAACATAAAAAACGAGACCAGCTGCCTGCTGCTTACCTAGGACACTACGTTACACAAACAGCTTTTGATATTTAAAACACAAGATATGTAAGAAATGTACTTTTCAAAAATTGTGAAAAAGTGCAATACAGGTTCAACTGTTTACAACTCAATAGATTATTTCCCAAATGGAGTCCGGTCCTTTTTTTTTCTCCCCACTTCTGTTTTCAATCATTTTTTTCCCACCAAAACTTGTTCCTTGTTTGTATCCATAGTTAAAATCTCTTACAGTTATATTGACATTCATGATGATGTACATTTATGAGAAACATGGTATTCACAAAAGTAGAGCAAATTACTATGATTGCAAATGACAAATTTCTTTGGGTAAGAGGGTAATGAAAAACTAGTTTCTTAGATGAACTTTTTTTTTCCTTTTTACATCGGATTTGTGTATAGAACAAGCTTCTTTTTTTTTCTTCATACAAAAACTACCATGTAAAAAAAAATCTGGGAGTCCCATTCAAAAGGCCAACATCTTTGCATCTTATAAGATTTGTAAAAGAACCAGGGCATCTGATGAAGAACAGCAGGGAAAAATAAAAACGGCAAACACACTCCGCTGCGGGAAAATGCACACGTGGTTCAGCAGTACGGACGTCTGAAACCAAATATTGGTTTTTGGAACACACATTCGATCGAACTTCTCATATAAAAGATAACTCGTCTGTTGCAGGTGATTGACTGATTGGGTGCCATGTGATTTTTTTTTTTTTTTTAAGGAGGGGTGGGGGTCAGCGCCCTGAGTCCTTGGTACCCCTGACCTGTGAGGAGATACTGTCAAGTCCCACAGAACTACACAGAAACTGCCATGGCGGTGAGTGACAGCACAACTCCGAGCGACATCCGCGGAGACGTCTCGACTGTCCAACATACAAACACGTTGGTAAGGCTTTTAAAACGGAGCTCCCACAACAACAAAAGACGGAAAAAGAAGCCGTTTTAATGTACAAAGGGGGAAAAAAATGCCAGAGAAGAAAGAAAAAACACATCTCTCCCCTTTTGCTATGAAAACTGAGCTTCACTTCCCAACTTTCATCCCAAATAACAATAATGAAACATGGGAAACATTAAAAGAATGAGGCAGTTTTAAAAAAAACACAACGTATGTACATGTTTATAAGGATATGTGAGTAAAAAAAATAATACAATAACATAGAAAATAATAAAAAGTCATGGCACAATATATGACACAAGGGGGTAAAAACAAAAAAAAAATGACCAAGTTTATGATAATGTAGGCTTGTAAAGAGGGAGGGGCTGATATCCAATGTTCACTTCACTGAAACGGCCCAATAGATATACAAAATGCACAAAGAAAACACTAAAACAAACACTGTGTGTAGACTGCGCCGCATGAGCACCAACATTAAAACCAGCATATTTTGGGACTTTCTCCTTTTGACATTGAATCAACCGTCGTCTCGTCTCGAGCGAGCCGCCACAAAAAAAACCAACCGCGCATATTTTTGCTGAGGAAAAAATTCACAATCTTTCGGTTTGAAAGCGACCAATGTTTTAAAAGTTCATTGTCTCTGAGAATGGTTCTTCATAAAAAGATGAAGCGTTGTCACTTTTTCTTCCCTCTCATGGCAATCTCCTTCCTGAGATTGAGCAAGGTAAGCCGAAAAAAAGTTCCTAAGTTTCAGTTTGTTTTTCGTTTTGTTTTTTTTCTCTGCAGGGGGAGTTTTCTTGGGCACAAGAAGCCATTTTGTGTCCACCAGCCTCTGGCTCCCAAGGCTTGTGTTTGGGTGTGTTTGACGTTAGAGTGTGTGTTCGTGTGGATGACAGAGAAAGTGTGTGTGTGTTTGCGTGTGTAGGTGTGTGTGCATGCTCATGGCGCTGTGGTGATGGCGTTCAGGTCCTTCATGAGGCCCTCGAGGTGGGCCATTTCCTCGGTCAGCTCGTCGGGCTCGTAGCTCTGAGGGAGAGGAACAGGGTTACTGCGGGGGGCGGGGGAGGGGGGGGGGGGGAGGGAGGCAAGCACCTGGAAGGAGGGAGGAAGGAAGGGAGGAGAAGAGAGGAAAGGAGAGGAGGAGAGGGTCAGTCAGGGATCTCTCACAGAGGATCGGGGAGTTGAATGGGTGGGGTGAGGCGAGCCGGGGGAGGGGGGGATGGGTCAATGGGACTGAAGCGTCGAAAAAACGATAAAAACGAAAAGAGGCAGCAGACGAAAGCAAAACATCCAAAAGAGGAGCGAACAGATGGTCGACAGCCAATCAATGATTAGGACACGGAGATTAAATGGTCAAAATAAAATCATTCCGGTTATGGGTCGTGTTACGATCAGTTGTTAGAAGTTAAATGAATCGAAATGCAGCCGACAACACCACAAATCAAATGGTGAGATTGAAGTTGGAAAAAAGAGAGAAAGAACAAACAGAAACTGTGGTTAAAACCAATAACTGCATAATCCAGTGCCCAAAGAAAACATGGATTTGGAAGGAAATGTGTGATTGGTTTTATTTTTTTAAAAAAGGGCTAAATATCACATATTCACCCCCGTGAAGCCAGGTAAGAACAGCCTGCTCTGCTTTGGGCAGCCAGGGTGGGGCGCTATACTCACGCTGTCTACATCTTCCAGCATCTTGCTGGTCTCTGGCACATCGGGGGCGTTGGGCACAGTGACGATCATCGGTGTTCGTGTCCTTCCTAGTGTTCCGATAGAGGCTGTTTTAACAACGTGGGGGTGAGTGGGGGCCCCTGAAATTGACAAACACACAGATGACATGAAAAACAGCTTTCTGCAAGACTGAATGCATAAACTTTTGTGTGTTTGCCTTTATTGACAGGACAGCTGATAGACAGGAAACGTGGGAGAAAGAACGAGCAACACGCAGCATACAGCTCAAACCCAGGCCGCTGCAAAGGCCTCGGCCTAAATTCAGCGCCTACCAGATGAGCTAGAGGTCATCCAATGAATACATCAACCCTGAATCACTTTTTGCTTTTTTATTAAAGAGTAGTATTTTCAAAGGACTTTGTGTCTTTTAGAGACCAAGTCCTTTGAAAATACCAAAACCAAAAATAACCACTAACAAGTACTGGCTCTGAATTCAAAGTCTGTTACAGCAGATTCTTCTGTGCTATAGAGGTCCTTTGTTGTCCAAAAACTATCAAAAATACATCAGTGAGCCACACTGTTGCACTGTGTGACATGTTTCTTCATTACACCGTACTGCTGACCCAAATATTCACTAGAGAAGTATTTGTATTACTCAACAGCTGGAAAATACTTACCTATTTACTCCTGTTTCAGTAACTTTTGCTAAAACAAGTGTGACGTTTTTAAAGACTGAAATCTTCAGTGCAAACTGATTGGCTCAGATCTGAGTGCCACCAACAGGCTGAGGACGTCTGTAATAGAGCTTTGATTGGGCCCAAAAAACGACCCTACGTGAACCTGCAGAGTTTCTGTGAAAGCCCAACCTGAACCTCAACTACAGCAGCCATTTTCAGCCGCGGCTTGATTAAAAACACAAATTTCTACCATTAAAACCACCTTGCAGTCCCTCTTTTGTGCTCTCTGTCTTTTTCTTCCCTGGTTTCCACTATATTGGTCTATTTTTCTGTCCCCCATCATTGACTCTCTTTCTTTCTTGATTCAGCCAAATGCAACTCCTGCCATTCATGCACCAGAACTGCCACTCATTAAGAAAAACACACACACACCAGCAAATTGGTGAGAACCCGACCTGATTCAAGCCAAGGAGAATATTAAGAAATTATAGCCCGGCCCAAACCCTGCGGCTCTGGTTGGTCTCAGTCGAGCTCTGGCAGAGATCAAAGCTCTGGTGTGAAAGTTTTGAGAGACAAACTAACACTGCTGGCTTTGGTCTTTTTATGCAACACGCGATTCAGGCTTGGCTTTGTACTTTATTGTCCTCTATGGAGGAAATTTGTTTTCACAGTCTGTACAGATATCACACAGACGATATCAAACTCAGAATATCATCGGATTTAAACTCAAATGCAAAGACATAGACACAATCTCTCCTCATGATAAACATTGCCATTAAATTTTGTATTAATCTGAATAATTTAAAGAAAATTTCATCAAAATATCTGCACCAAGATGATTACAAATGAGCTGGAGCAAGTGTGCAGATTGCGGGTCGTTGCCTGGTCACAGTGTGAACAGCTTGCATGACAGTCGGCAGTCTTGTTCTCTCCCCTGACCTGAACTGACACACTGATTTGTGTGTGTGTGTGTGTGTGTGTGTGTGTGTGTGTGTGTGTCTCTGCTCACCGGTCTGAGCCAGCAGGGGAGTGCTGGGCAGGGCAGCAGACTCGTACGTTGGATGGCCGGTGGCTGGGATGGCAGGTACGGCGAAGCTCTTGAGCGGGTGGGCGTGGGCATGCGGGTGAGCCGAGCGGTGGGGCGGCAGGTTGCTGGAGTAGCTGGCCTCCTCCTCTGTGGTGGTGGAGCCGTGGTAGCTGCCCTCAGGGTCGGCCATGATCTCCGAGGGGCAGGAGACCTGGGAGGAGGCGGTGGCTGGAGGGAGGGGCTCCGTACTTGGCGTGTTCCTCACCGACTCTGGAGGAGGAGAAAAAGGAAGTTGAGGAGGGACTGAGGAGTGATTGAGGTCGATTTCAAATTCTACACCCAAGGGCCAGAGACTGCCAACCAACTTCAGACTTTATACAAGACAAGTAAAAAAAAAAAAAGTATATATTATTATTATCATTACTGCAGAACTGTATTTAAAATGATACTTTCAATATCAATAGATTTCTTACACCACAAACGGAGTAATAATTCACTGGAGCTGAAACAATAAGTTGATAATTGACTAAACAAGTAAAAATCGGCAACAAACTTTATAATCAAGCGGTTTTGTGAAGCAAAAATGCAAATAATGCATCAGTTTCAACTTCTTAAATAAGAATATTTGCCAGTTTTCAAACTCTTTTGTGAATGTAAAGTGAAAATCTTTGAGTTTTCGACAAAACAAACAATATAAATATATATGAACTTTGTCTCCGGGAGATTTTACAGACCATTATTAAAGACCAAAATAGACTATTTGATATTTTCAAGAAAGACTGCAAGTTGCAGTCCTGAAATTCTGTATTTGTTCTGTTTTTCATGCCCACGGAAACTAACCACCATCACTCATTCCTCAGTTTACTTAAAAAAAAACCCAAAAACTTGTGTTACAGTAAAAAGTGCCCTTAATACACAAGGATATAGAATAACGACATAAAATGTAGATCATTTATGTAAGTTAAAGAGCAAGAAAACCTGAACATTTTGAACCTGCAACCAGAAAACGGTTTACTTTAGAAACAACTATATGATTAATCAACAATCAATAACAGAGACATGATCACACCTGGCTCCGAGTATGTTTTCAAATAAATTTTAAGGTATTACTGATTACATGGCCTCTCCAGCTGCCATATCGATAACCTCTTTGTAGTGTTTGCACCAGTACGTGCTTTGAGAGCCTCGGGCGGAGGACTTTTGTCTGCTCCAGAGGCCCCGAGGCTCTGGAAAGTTCTGCCTGAAGAAATTAGTTCGGCTGAGTCAGTGATCTCTTTTGAGTCCCTTTTTAAAACGCACTCTTATCTGAGAGGCTTTCCTGAATGTACTTGAGTTTTAATTTCCTTTGAACTGTCTTTTAATTCTTTGGTTTATAAATTCAGTGGTGTACTTGTAGTTGATGAGGTGGGTGTACGATGAGGTAAATGTGTAGGTTACAGAGGAGGAAGTGGGTACACCCTCCTGTATATTCAGTGGCATTTAGGCTAATAGGTGGGTATAATGCAAACGCACAGGAAAAACATATAAAATACACGCATATACCCTCCACTATACCACTGACTACATGTTTTTTTAATCTCTTTTCTTTAAAAAAACAGTTGATTTTATGACTTGTCTGTTTTATTTTGCTGCCTTGTGAAGATATTTTGTTTTGAAAAATGCTCTATAAATTAAGATTATTGTTATTATTATTACATAAAAAATTATACATTTTTAATCAGTTAAGCTATTAACTGTTCAGCCTTCATCTGTTGCACTTAAACTCAATAACCAGAGTGCAAAATCAATGGCAATTACTTTGGTAAAAGTTACGATGAGTCGAAGAGAGCATATAAAAATGACTTGAGAAGGCGGGGAGATCAGAGAGGAGCTGTTAGTCACATTTTCAAAAACTGAAACATGAATGTAGAAGATGGCGCCTGCGTATGAATGAACGAGGAAATGATAAATCAATGAATGAACATGAGCAGCTCTGTCCTCCTCTGTGTGTCTCCTGCTGTCCAGCAGGTGGCAGTAGTGTCTCACCTGTAGAGTCCACCCTGTCTAGATGGGAGATGGGGGTGGCGCAGGCGTGCGGGCGTGAGTGCCCGCTGCCCTGGTGGTAGAGGTAGCTGCGTGTCGGCGACGCCAGGCTGCCCATGTGATAATGGTGGTGATGGTTATCGAGGGAATGGATGGGGTGAGCACTAATCACAGCTGTGAATGGAAATGGATACACACACAAGATGAGATGTTTAAGCAGCTGTAACACCGATGAAGGGTGTGGGAGTACTGAAGGTGAGAAACACACACGTGCAGTTTTCTAAAATAAACAAACTAGATGTTCTCTCAGTCACCAAATTTAGAAAAACAAACAATTAAAATGAACATTTTGTGGGAACGTGAGATGGATTTGGTCTCTTGATTAGACAAACGATGGTATGAGATAAATAGAGTATCCCAGGAATGAGTCCTAAAACCCAGAAGTGAGTTAGCATTTCCGCACCTTCGGTTCGCTCGTATCAAAGTCAATGAATGGATTTCTGTATAGATGCCTAAAATGAGGTCTGTGGTTAACACAAGCTGAGGAGACTTTCGTGTTTTGTTGGAAAATACGTCAGTAAATACCCCACTGTGAACTTTCAAGCTTTAATGTGTTTTTAAAAAAAGCATTTGCTAACAAGTTGCTACATGAGACTACAGAACGTGGTGGTGATGGGACACCTGTGTAGTTCATTTGTAGCCTATTGTTAGCTTTTTACCTCTGGCGACTGCATTTAGGCTTCAAAAATCATGAGTGTTCATTTGTGAAGATTATCTTGCTGAACAAAACATCTAAGTATCATCAACATTTGTTTACCACAGAGCTTATTTTGTGCAATGATCCAAAATCCAATGGAAAAATCCCACTGAATTTTTGGCGATGGTAACTTTGCTGTCAGGCTACAGAAAAACTCCATCCCTGGGGCACTCTGTCTGGAAATTGGGAATTCAATATGCTGTAATCAACAAATTTTATGTCAAGACTTTCCAAATCGACTACTCACTATCTGTAGATTGCGGCTCACACACTCACAAACACACACTTACGCTGAGGCGGCTGTGCGTCAAAAGGCATCATCATTTTAGGCCTCATCCCTCGTCGGCCTGCTAGTGTAGACATGCTGTCCTCTGATTCGTGGCCTAAAAGGTACGGTGGAAACCAGCCAATCAGAATGAGACGCTACTCTACTGTTCTTTTTTTTGTGAATGATCCATCTGTAGACCTTTGGATCCTTAATTGAATTTGACATCATTGGTTTTTGGTTGCATTTTAAATGTCACACTCTATGATCTAATTTAATGGAGTGGATCTACAGCGTGTTCCTGCAGCACTGCGATCATGAAAGGGAATGGACATCACGTATGAAAAGCATGAAATGTTTTGCATGATAATCACAGAAAAAACAAACACAAGTGCTGACTTGTGAAACAAAAACACCAAATTCTCCAAGACTCCCGCAGTCATCCCGCTGGAGCTAAACCTGAGGGTATTAACACACTTCCTGCCTTTAAAAAAACTGTTTTCTTAGTCAAGCTCCCAAAATGTACTTTCCTGTCTGCCGGCCAAACTCAAGAAGTTTGCTCAGTATTATTATGCATGTAGGCCCAGGCAGCAAGTGTGACATTTCACTTTGATCTCTTTCCCATAACATCAAATTTTAAAGTCTTCGCCCCTCGGGCATGACTGACCACGGTAGGAGTTGCGCCGCTGCTGCAGGTGAGGGTTGCTATCCAGGCCACTATCAGCCGGCGTGATGTCCTGCGAGGTGCGGGGGATGGGCGTTTCGGTCATGACTGGGTTGGGATCTGGCGACTTGTCCATGGGTTTTAGCTCCAGCCTCTCGTGATGGATCCAAAGATCAGGTGGCTTCAGGTCTTTGGAGTTTCCCTTATATTTGTGGGAGCCGTTTGAGGACTTTGAGGCGGCTCGTTTTCTGCAGGAGAGAACACAGACGTGAAAGACTGACCTCATTTATAGAGATGTGAAAGCAAAGAGGGACACAGGAGAGAGCTGAGCTGTTACTAGAAGAGAGTTACAGAAGATGCATTTTGTGTAAAAAAGTGACAAAGTGTCTTACTTTTTCTGGTGGGACGTGGTGCGCCGTGTGCACAGGAAGGCCCCGACCACCACCACGATGATGGTGAATGCTCCCACTGAGATGATGATGACAATGACCAGGATGTGACCTTCGCTGTTGCCTCCCACCCCTGATTTACCTCGAGAGGAGAAAGACTGGATTAGACTAGTTACATTTACAAAAACCTCTTTGTAGGACACTTGGGGACATCCTAAAAGACAATCTGTCTTTTAAATACACGATGAGTGTCTTACAAAAAACTCAGGGTAAAGTTGGGTTTTAATTATAGAAACAAACGTATCTTTTTTTGGTGCAAAGAAAAAAATTGGTTGATGTGATGCTTTTATCAACAGTTGATTATGGTGATGTTTTATACATGCATGCAAATTCTCCTTCCTTGAAAAGGTTAGATTCAGTGTAGCGATGATAATGATTCATTGATGATGGATTTATCATTCGTTAAAAGTTTGATCTAACATGTGAAATTTAATCCATCAATTGATGGGCTAGTGAGTTGAGTTTATGCAAAAATGTTGCTGTCAGCATTGATTCAAGGAAAAATGTATTTGATATTGTTTAGTATCAGCAACGTTTTTCTGTTTAAAAAAAAAAATCGATTAAGGAAAGTGCTTATAGTTTACAAACCTAATTCAGCGTGCTACGCTTTGCTACAGTTTGTCACAGATTCAGGTTTCCAGACACATCACTGCAGTCAATATGAGAAAGTTGGTTTTGTTTTTTTGAAATTTAACTTTCTAACTGACATTTTTTATTTATAAGGCCATATCAAACAAACTGCCTCCTTATTAATGTTCAGTTGCTGCAACCTTCAGACATGCAGACAATTTACGACCATCATTCCTCAAACCCGCACTGTCCTTGGTGAAGTTTATTTAATGTTTTTGCTCCCTCATGTTGGTGTCAGCTACAGTCACTTCAAACTAGATTATATTCTAAGAATGGGAGATTTTAATAACAGAATTGAGGACTGTTTGAGCACTTAATGCAATGTTCGGTTACTGAATGCTGCCTTTTCAATAGTTTGTTGTAAATATTCTGTTTATTTTAAGGCTGTTGCTTGTTTTTTGTTTGAGTAGTTTGATCTTTTATGTAAAAATTTTTATTCTGCTTTCTTTTCCAGGACTCCCTTGGAAATCAGATTTTAATCTCGATGATATTCCTCGTAAGATTAAGATAAAACAAATTAAAGAACAAAATAATCATTGCACTATAGCAACAAAAAAAAGACAAATTCAAAACTGCAGATTTTAAAATGCTATGTCAAACGAAGAGGGACTCCCTTCTATCTTTTTAAAGACCAACTTTTTGGACACTCTCAGATCATGCTCTTAGTTGCTGCAGTGTCTCACTGATATCATTAAATATCTGAAGAAGGCTGTAAAAGACAACAGGTGAGAGGAAAATCTTACCAACTGCATTTCCATGGTCCTGTGGATGCTGGTTGCCCGGAGGCCCCGGCTTCGGTGGAAGATTTGAGGCTGATTCAAAACGGAAAAAATATGTTTTACTCCTTAAGTATTGTCATGACCTCCTCTACAGTCACATTCATGCCTCTGTCTTATGTTCACGACATACAATCTGTGTACATCTATGAATAGAATTTGCCAGTCATGCAGCCCAAGTTTTCATCAGCCTAGAAGATGGTAATTTCCAGAAAGAGGTGCAGAGTCAGCAGTGGAAGATAGAGTGTGGAGGGGGAGTTTACCTTGGTCATTAGCCATTTTGTCAGAGGACTCAGCTTAACAGGCCAAAGGAGAGCAGGGAGAGGGAGAGACAATAAAAAGCAAAAAACAGGTTAGCTGAAAAGAGCAGCGAGGGAGACGGAATTAAAGCGAGAGAGGGCAGCTGTGAGGAGGAAAGAGGCAATACTAAAAGAATGAAAAATATAGTGAGAAAACCAAACAGCAAGAGAGCACTGCAGACACAGCCAAACTGAGATTAAGAGCAAAGCATCGGAAAAAAAAGTCCAAGAAATAGCACACTTAAACACATATTGATGTTAAGTACTTCACTAAACATGTGCAGCCATGTCAAATCAAGATAAAACACAAAAGGTGTGCACAGCACCTCCAAACTCTACCTAAAAAAGCTTTGATACATTTAGAGTCGGATGCAAATTTCCTGACCAGACTTTGCAGTAATTTGGTCATCCCGAACCAATCAACAAAGATTAGAAAACATCTGTGTCAGCTCTCAAGAGACTCTCTCACAACAGCGTCATCAGGAGAATTAGTCTAAAGTGTTAACTAGAACAAGCCTTTGGCTAATAACACACATGCAAGCGCACATTCCTGCTCGATTACTTTGCAATGTGCAGCTTATGATTCTACCGTCTATCATCTGATCTTCATGGTGAAAGACAAAACAGCTCTCCCTATGATAACTTTTCAGAGCTTAAAAAATTCTGTCTGTTAATATTACAAATTTTTGTGTGGTGTTTTGGTGTCTGATAGACGCATTAATCTGAACTCCCTTGATCAAATTTCACTGTCTCACTGGTGCCTTGACTGTTTGGAACCTGCATCAACATCAGTTTTGTGTGTCTTTCAAAAGCACAGAAACCTTTAAAACCTCCGAAAATTGGGTTGATTTTGTTTGAAAACATGTGAAATAGGCAAAAAGCGACTTGGCAAAAAATGCCTGGCAAATTGCAGAAAAATAGTAAAAGGTGAAAAGAAAATGACTTGAAAATTAGCTGTGGGGAAATTATTAGATAATATCAAAAGTGGAGAAAAAAATGTCCAGAAATCTGTATTTATTTCTTTGAATAGAAACAGAAATATAATATGTTTAATTTATTTCTATCTTCATTTTTCTTGTTTCATTTTGTTTTTTTTCATTCTTTCTTTGTTTTTGTTTATTTTCAGGAAAATGTCTTGTAATTTTTTTTTTTTTTTACTAATTTCTTGCCAATTTTGGGGCCATTTCTTGTTAAGCTGCTAATTGCCTTCTTCCTGTGTTTTTGAAAGAAGTCAAACCATATTTCTCAGGTTGCAAAGAGTTAAAGAATACGGTCCTACCAACGCAGCCCCCTGCCTTGTTTTGATGTTTTCAGCCTGACTCCCCACTAATGAAGTGCTCATAAAATGCATAACGTTCCAGCAAACGGTTGAAAAATTAGCATTCGTTTGGAGTCGTGCTTCTGGCGGCCTGACTAATGTAAATCCAATATTCATTATCTCGCCTTTTAGCTCTTCAACTCCTGAGAAAAACATACGGCTCTTTAAGTGCTACGTGGGATTAATTGACAAAAAGGGTGGATGCAGTTTTATTGCACCATTTGTCCTCATTGTGTTTCCATCTCATCGCGTTTCCGTCTCATCTTGTTTTCCAAACTTACTCTTTGGAGTGCGGAAATGCACGGCCTCAGACATGGGGCCCATGCCCTTCGAGTTTCGGGCCTGGATCTTGAAGTAGTAGGTGGTGTCCAGCGTCAGCTCCTGGATCTGGTGGGTCAGCCGGTTGCCCACCACAGGTTCAATAACCCAGTCGTGGACTTCAGCGTTTACATCTGTGCTGTAGTAGATGATATAGCCTAAAAGAAGAGGGTTAGAAGAGAGAGAGGTTGTTTTTTTTTGGATTCAGTGGCTTTAATGCCAATAAACTCAAATGTTTTGTGCTTCTTGGCTTTATTCTTTCAAGACAAACCACATCATCAGAGTCATCCCACTCTTTATTTGGTATGTTTCTTTTGGGGTCCTCCTCAGCAGGCTGTCTTTAGTCCATGTTTTCTGGTCTTTTCTTTTACTTTCACTGTGTAGCTTTTGCTTTTATTGTTGTCTCGCATTTGTTTTTATTGATTACATGATTTTATTGTCTTCTTTTGTGCAGCACTTTGTGAATTTTATTTCTGTTAGAAGTGTTATACAAAATAAATGTATTATTATTATTATTAGTAGTAGTAGCAGTAGTAGTAGTCGTAGTTTTACTGCATTACATCTTTTTTTAATGAAAACGCTTAAGCCTGCAGTACAGTGATCAGATGGAAATAGAGATTCATCTCTGAACACTACTGCATAAAAAGGCTGAAAAGTGCAAAGAATATACATTTTTAACAGGGCATTTTACATATGTAATCATTTTGTGTAGATCATTTCTCCACCTTAATCTGATTTATTTTAAGTCAACATTTAGTGTTGACTTGCAACAAAAAACTTTGAAATTATTCAAATTAAAGTCAAAAAGTCAGAAATCTAACTTTTCAGTCCAGTAATGTCAGACTTTTTTCTTATACTTATAGTTAGGGAGAGATATTCTGTATATACTGAAAGTGAGTGTAGATTTTCAAGGTTTAACTAGTAATCTTATTAACTGTAACTGTCATTGTTTTTACTTTTTGGTTGTTTATTTGGTTTTAAATGAACAAAGCCATGTAGTCTTCTTGCACTTCTATTTGTTTTACATTTTGAGTGTGTGTGTGTGTGTGTGTGTGCGTTGTGCCTCTGCACCATTAAAAAAAAGGGTTCCTCCTCACTGTGAATTTATCCATGGGACCACAAATTATGGAACAAAAGAAGAGACTTTGCGACTCACCAGTGATCTTCCCGTTGGCCTCAGAGGGAGGCTGCCAGTTGATAATTATGGTGCGAGGTTTGTTCTCTTTGCTCACCACAGTCACGTCTTTCGGGGAGGAGCTGGGAACTGTGGGGTGATTGAGACAGAACATTTGTTGTGTTGTTGATAAGTAAATTCATATGTTTTATTTTTTTAATTTAAGGACATGATGAACTCACTAGATTTGAGTAAAGTCTGTGAGTCTTTGCATGTGTGTGGGTGTAACTTAGATCCATAAAATGCACAAACAACAATTAAGTGTTTGTGTTGTGTGTATCTTGTCGGTGCTTCTTCTGCTCACAAAACTGACAACCTTAAGTTTCTGACTTGTCTGCACCTGTGTGTGTGTGTGTGTGTGTGTTTATGACCTTGTAGATAAAATCCCCTTGCACACTTGTGAAACAAACCCCCTGGCTGGGCAGAGATGAAAACTGGCTTTTCTCCTCACCTCTTAATAAAAACAACAAAAAGTTCCACTTCTTTTTAAAAGTGCAATAAATCTCAATTCAATAAGGTGTATAAAAAACGGCGTTTGAAAGAAAATTAGTTTTTGTTTTTAATGCCCAGTTTATTGTCAGGCAACTTTTTAGCTCAGCAGTTCCAACTCACAATGAAGAATGAGCTCTGCCACTTTAGTATCTGCAGTATTAGGTACGCAGCGCTGCAGGAATCTTAAACAAATACTCAGGGGACTGTGTTTTCAATACAGAATGGCCGATGGTTTTAAAAACAATGTGGTGACAGCGCCATGAGTAATTTTAACACCGATACAGACAATTCATGCAATTTGGATCCAGCAGACTCCGGGGAGACAGTGATCACTCACTGTCATCCCTCAGATATTGTGCCAAGCAAAATGCAACAAAAAGTTAAACAGTAATAAAATAATGAATCCAGAAAAGATTAATGAACCAAAACAAAATGCGTTTTGTTCTCTAAGCTTGAAAACTCGGGTCTCCGTTTGCTCCTCAGGCCGAAACACATGGCCAACAGTCTGCAAATCAAGAGAAAAATGTAAACCAAATTTGTTGTAACACAAGACTGTATTATTATAATAATTATGATCATTATTATTATTTCATAATTTGTCCAATCATGTATTTTGTATGGAAGCAGGGTTAGTCTGAGTTACTCTCAGTAAATCGAGCAGTGCTGAAATTATATTCCACAATCACCAAATTTTCCGCAGGTTTCCTCAATTTCACTTGCAGTTAGTGTGGAATCTACTGATGAATACCTTTCTTAATATTTCGATTACATTTTACTGTGCAGTGACAGCTTGATTTTCCACAGGTGTGTCCTCTCCTTGCCTTTGGGCTGCAAAAAGTCAACTGTTACTCCCAGCCAGCCAGGGGCTCCCAAAACTGGACATGATGTGGGTTTATGTCTTTGTGAATGTGTGCATTTTACATGTTTCTGCACAATTATTTGTGTGTGTGTGTGTGTGTGTGCTCCTACTGGTCTCAAAGGTGGTGCCCTGTGCAGTCATGCTCCACGTGCTGGTGCGGCGGCCTTTGGTCACCATGACGGAGAACTCGTACAGCGTGTTTGGCTTCAGACCCGTCACCATGTGGTTTAGGCTGGTGGTGTTGGCCATCTGCAGAGGGATAGAAAAACACACACAAACACACACACAATAAAACAAGAATGCCAAACTATGACAGTCTACTTATCCCTTTAGTATCAGTTTGAGACGCTCAGGGACATGTCAGTTTATACTCTTCATATGCGTAGTAGGGGTGTAAGAAAAACTGATAAAACTTAGTATTGCCATAATATGTTGCTATATTGTATCAACTTTCAAAAACAATGCATTGATTTATAATTGATTGTTTACATGCAAAGATTCACGACAATGGTTTATTTTATGTTTAGAATACAATGTTTTAATCTATCTTAAGACATTTGATTCTTTCAGTGCAATGCAACAACATATTGCTCAGGAAAACACAAAGAACACCGGTGTATATGGCAGACAGTCATAATGAAGCACCGCTCGCTCATGAAATTAGGTTTAAAAAAATTGTCTTGGTAACTGTATTGCAATATATAACAATATCTTGAATTGTAATCCTGTATTGTGATATGCTGATGCAGTGTCTTTTCAAATTAAACTACCGTGCCTACAGAAAATGTCAAGTTTCCGCTTGATAAATGCACACAATGTTGTTTCAAAATAAAATTCCAGCGTAGGTTTACGGAAGCAAAAGTACTTGATTAGGTTTAAAGCGATGAATGTCACATAGTGACACACTATGTTTCATTGTTAAACTAGCTCTATACTGAGTTTCGTTTTCAGGCGGGACACAAACAGTGATCTCCAGTGAAAGTCCTGTGTTTCTTTGACACCGATCGATACATAATTCCCTTCCTTTATAACACAGTCATTGCTCATAGCGTCCCACCATGATTCAGCCTAGTGTATCACTTACGCTAAAGTGTGCCTCATTGATCTGTATCTGATGCTGCGGGGAACTGACCAAGCTTCAGTATTTGATGAGTTTGGAGTGAAAACGGGTTGATTCGTTAGTCTGCTGACTATTTTTGTGAATGATTGATTAATATTTTAGTTGGTAAAATGTATACTCATCACATATCTTCAAATGTTGTCTGTTCTCTGATACTCAAAAACCTAAACACATTAAATATACTATCAGATAATACCAAATCTCTGTAAGTTAATGTTTGACACTTTGGCTTGAAAAACCATTAAACAATTTGTCAAAACAAATTCTATACTTTTTTCCCTTAAAAGACTAATAGACAAATAGTTAACACAATCACTAATCTGAAGGTTGTGCAGAGTTTAGGATACATTACACACACTGACCACTGAGTGGAACCAGAAGCTTTTACATTTTGTGATGTGTGAAACATAGAGCCACATAAAGTGGCCATTATGAACAGCTGTAAAACCAAATACAGCAGGGATAGTCTCTCAAAATGCAAAACACAAAGGATGTATTTCACATTCCTGTGCCATTACAAACTTTAAATTAGACAGTGGATTACAAAATCCTGAGTTATATAACCATTTATGTTGATAAGTGCTGGCTGTGGGGTCGCAGCAGGTTCGCCGTCTCTAACAGCCCTATCTATAACGTTGCGTGCTATGACAAAAGTGCAGTTCTCCTGTGGGGGCTGTCAAACAGAGGGCAGTGGGATAGGAAAAGAAAACACTCTGTTCTTAAGAAACACGCTGCTGGTTTGAAAGCAGTCGTCTCTTCAATAATGTACAAGCTTGTCTGGCTAGACTCGCTCTAAGAGTGGAGCGGACATGATGAACAGCAGCATTAAGGTGAAGCCATCACCGCCGGTTAGACTGGTCTCATGATATACTTGCACACGTACTGGATGTACAGGAAGTCGTTTTCAGAGAGAAGGAAAAAAATCAACAAAAAAAAAAAAACAAAACAGGCCAAAAGAACAGACCAAATAGACTTGTTAATATATTGGATTTGGTTAATGGGACAGAAAGATAATGAGCCTTTGGAAGTCTTTAATTACAGTCACAGTGAGAGAATCAAACCAATTTGAGCATCAAGCAGCGAGACTTGACTGCTGAGTCTGTGTGTGTGTGTGTGTGTGTGTGTGTGTGTGTGTGTGTGTGTGTGTGTGTTCTGAGTCGGCTGTATGCACTGTCAGATTCTCTTTTTCCAGTGCTCAGTTTGTCTTGTCCTTGCTGAATAATTAATCAGTAAACATTGGCCTTTATCAGAGCTCTGCTCAGTCACAGGTCTGCATACACACATGCAGCCATGAACACGTACACACCAACCGTGATCCAGTATTCGGATATAAGTAATCACCATAATTGAGCTTCAGGTCAAAAATCAGAGGCTGAATCTCAAACACCTTGTTTCAGAATCAGATATCTGTGAATCACTACAAATATTTAAACTTTATTTAAGCCTTTGCAACCTTGTGCTGCTTCCAGTATTTACACCTTTGTGCCCAGAGCAAATCGATCGTGTGATTTCATTCAAAAACATGGGGAAAAAGGGAACAAGCAACTTGGTAAGAAATATTCCACAAATAGCAAGAAATTAGTGGATAATTTTACACTGGCTGAGCTAAAATGTCGAGGAAAAAAATACATAACTACATATTTCAAATTATGTAACAGAATGATTATACATTCAAGCACTTTTTCCAGGTTTTTTCCTCGTTCCTTTTTTAAACTTTCTTCTTTTTTGTTGTTGTTTTTACTGAATTGGTGCCATTTCATTCCAAAACATGTGAAAAAAGGGAATGAGCAACTTGATAAAGACTTATGTTAGATAATTATTATACATTTAAAGCGCTTTTTCTGAGTTATTTCCCTATTACTTTTTAAACTTTTTTAAAAAAAGATTTATTTATTTATTTATCAGTAAATTTTATTGTACTTTTTGCTAATTTCCTGCTATTTTTTTTCGATACCTAAGCTGAACTTAACGCTACTGTGATAATACTTATAATCATGACTTGAAATGTTCATGTCATCATCTCCAGTTGAGGAAGACTAAAACTGGAGCACTAAACTCTGAGGAAGAATTTCTCAGTTAAAAACAGAGCGACGGCTTCTCTTTACAGTGCCTCAAAAGTCAGATGAAAATAGATTATTGCTCAGTTACAAACATCAGCATTATGCTGCCACTGTGCTCGGGAGCTGCTGAGGGAATACTTTATTAAATATCGTTGTACGACATTACTTTTTATTTTCTGCACATCAATACATCTCTCTGGTAAGTGTAGGCATGAAGGGAAGCCCAAAGTCCCACAGCACTGAAATACACAGAAATCGTACTGTATTAAATGGAGTGCCACCAAAGTTTGATCAGAGTGAAATGATTCGAGTTGTACTTTAGTGAATTACACAGAGTTGTAAGCAACTTACGTGAGCTGAAAAGTGCTGAGCTAAACCAGAACGGGGGGGTTAAAAAATTAAAGTGAGGCTTTGTTTTCTCTGAGAAATCCTCCTTTTTTTCAAGAAATTAGCGAAGTGAGGCTTTAACTTTCTCAAGAAATCCTCCTTTTTTAAAGAAATTAGCGAAAAGAAAATTACCTAAAGCAAAAATAAAAAAATAAAATAAATTAAAATAAAATCGGGCTATCCTATTCATTGAAGACTAAAAGATTTATATTAAAAAAAAATTGTAAAAAAAAAATTTAAACAAGGACATGACCTGAAAAAATGCTTAAAATTAAAAAAGTTTTTTTTTTTTTTTTTCATTTTTTTTTATATAAATTTATAATTCATGTTAAGTTTTCTGTACATTTTCCCAAAGTTTTTCATAATTTTCCATTAATTCTCTCTATCTCTCTCTCGCACATTTTCAGGTCATGTTCTTGTCACTTTTTTCCTAATTTTTGGCAACTTTTCTGGGAAATTTCTTGCTAAATAGCTTACTTTCCATGTTTTACTCTGGCTTAAAGATTTTAAAGTCTGTGAAAGGTGTCTAAAGGCAGCACACAAACACTGATGTCTATCCAGGTTTCAAAGGGTTAAATAAACACATCAAACCAAGAACTAAAATCTCTTACCTTCACTTTAGTGTTGGCAGGGATGTTGGTCTTCCAGCGCACCGTGTAGAAGCGGTTGTCCGTGATCTTCTGGTTCTTCGGCAGCGAGTTGTCGGCCCAGGTCACCTTGATGGTGTCGTGACTCAGCACGGAGGCCTGAACGCCCACGGGTGGCATCATGGGGGAGGGGTCTGGTACTGGGGTGTATGGAGCATGGAAGAGTTCGTACAGGTCAACATCGGGGTCTATGGGGTCTGCCCGTTAGGCAGGGCACCAGCATGCATGGACACAAATTAAAATGACCAAAATTAAAACATGACAGGAAGCGTGGCGGATCAGACAGTGGAGTCGAAACAGGATGCAGGGAGGAGTGGACGGGAGAAAATCGGGTTAATGAGTTAAAATGAAAAAGAGGGAGGGAGAAAAAGATACATGCAACACGGATGGGATTTGGGAAGGGTGAAGAGAAAGAGAGAGAAGATTCTATTAGAAAAACAGACAAATCTACAGACTTGGCTGCTCTACAGAAGTATGCTGTGATCTATAAAAAACTACTGTAGCACTACAGAGAGAGAGGAGGAGATACTCTATTCATAAGAAAGGATTACATTAAATGGAAAACTAAGCTGAAAGCAGATATCCACAATCCTACAGCAAACTCTAAAACTCACACATTTACGCATTCACCCACACTTTTACGTGTGAATGCGTGTTCCTTATGTTTACATCATGCAGCTTTCACAACATTCGAATGTAAAGTGGATAAAGAGAAGGACACTGAACGCACTGGAACATTTTCCCTCCGAGCAGAGCGACGTCAACAAACTACATTATGTCCTTGAAAACTATGGAAAGAATACTGCGTAGTGGAGCCTGCAGGCAGAGAAGAGGGTCACGGACACGTGGATGGATGTTTTTGTGTGTGTGTGTGTGTGTGTGTGTGTGTTTGTGCTGCTTCTGTTCTGATGCTCAAAAGTGTTTTGTGAAAAGCTTTTGGGGGGAAGTTTCTTCCTTGAATCAATACTAGATAATGACTAGCATCAGGCCTTTTGTGAGGATACAATCGTAATCATGTGAGTGTTACAAACCTAATCCTTTCTAGTTTGGTTCATGACGTCTTAATTTCTCCGTTTGTCATGTGATTCTGCGTTGCAAGTTTTAATTAGTACCTAACAGTGCACTCATTTTAAAGTTGGTAACTTTTAGCTAGTAGAAAAGCAATTACAAGGAACGCCACATCTGTAGAGCACTGGTATGATGTCATTTATGAAATCTCTGTGACAAAAACAATTCCCTTTTCAGTCAGGCTTCAGGAAAATAAATTTGTGGAAATTTGGAAGAAGTGGAAAAAGTGTATTTTTCTGAAATCTAACACAGTATATTTATACCTTTTTAATTTAAAAATGGCTTATTTTAATTTTCTTTATTAGAGTGACTATGTAACATCTGATGAAGAGGAGATGAGCCTTTAGGAAAGCTCTGGCACAAATACAACACTATCTATTAATGTGCAGTGTCCATACAATAAAAAAATGAATAAACAATTAAATGACGAAATAAAATAATAATAAATAAGACACACTGTCCTTTTTCAAATTAGGTTTTTTTTAACATTAAGAGTGATAAAGTATTATTATCAGCTCTAGTTGATTAATTCTAGATGTACCAAACCAGTAAGAGTAATTGTCAATACTTTATCAGTATTTGTCATTTTATTCTGAAATATCAAAATACTTCCTGTTGTTGTTAAATCATTTTTATAGACATCTATTTGGGAAACTGTTTATAGATAAAATTACCAGATAAATCTGTCTGTTTTTGTCCAAAACAGTATAAAGGGATACTTGAAAAATATAACAGTTCAGCAAATTGCTGCAAAAATTCTGTAAATCCAAAAAACCCCCCCCAAAAAAACCAAAATAATACCGTCGTGCTTGCTGATTTGATATTACCTGCAATGCTAAAACAACCAAAGATATAAAGTATAACTGATCATCATTTCTATCCAGCAAAAACTGAAGTATATACACTGAAATCTTGAAGTATTCACCTTAACAACGAACAGGGCAGCACTTGAATATGATAAATGGTTTTCATTATGTTGTTTAACAACAACCTGTTGTTAAATCATCTGTTTATGTAAGAGTGACAGTGTGTATATGCGCTCCCACAGAGAGCACTTGAGTGTGTTTGTTTGTAAGGTGCCTGCCGAGTACACCCCATAAAACCCAGTACATGTGTGTGTGTATGAGAGAAAGAGGGGCTGGAACAAGAAGCTTCTGGCCTCCATACTGAAGGATAAACGCTTCAAGATGGCCTCCTGGCTGCTGGTCTCAGTGCTCTGTCCCGGGTTTGAAGAAAAAGCTTTGGTCAGTCACCCACGATAACACTCCTCCACCACTTGTTGGTCTTCTCCTCTCCGCCTCGCTCCATTTGACACCTCTTTGTGCAGAGCTGGCCTCATTATACTCCCAAGACTGAGTCAGTGTGTGTGCGTGTGTGTGATGGAGATCAGAGGATTCATGTGGTTGTGGAGAGGCTCTGAGGTTTTTGGAGTGGCATGCAAGCTGCTTTTCTCTTCCCAGCCTGGAAGAGACTAGTGTAAACCAGTACAGCGCACTCTACAGGGAAGAGGCCGAACTTCGCCTTGTTACATTTTTTTAGAGACGCAGGTGCAGTCCCTCACTTCCTGCTCTTCGGTTAAGACGTCATATTATTATAACATATTCAACTTCTCAACCTAAGTTCACCAAGTTTTTCCTCAGTTTTTTTCAAAAGTAAAAGTACTATGTAGGTCAGCTCGTCTTTTTAATCCCGACTTGAACAAACTGGCAGGAAGGGAACGCGCCCCAGAGGATTCAGCGGCAGACGATGGTGGTGGGCTTTGGTTCTGCTTTGAGAGGAAACGTTTGGATCTGACGAAGGGTTGCCAAAGCCACCACAGGGGGTCTGCGTGTGTGTATGTGTGTGTGCGTGCAGCGCTGCGTGTGTGTGTGAGGCAGAGAGAGCTTCATAGAGAGAAGTGTACAGTATGACAGTGTGCGGGGTGTGTGCGCACACACTCAGACTGCCACCCCCCCTCGAAGCATGTTGACGTGATTCATGTCATCCAGCATCCCACCCCTCTCAAGCTCGGCTTTGCAACAGTGCTGCGGCGGAGACAAACTGGAGTGATCAAGGCTGAGCAGGGAGGTGGGAGGCTGGATGGGAGAGGAGGCGGGAGCAGCCCACATTCTGGGACACCCCGGGGAGCATGGGCTGGTTGTCTTCTGACACTGTCACATAAACTCTGTGAACTCAGCAAGCACGCAGCCTAACAGGCTCTGTTTCTCACTTTAAGATCATTTGTCAAAGACGCTGGATTGAGACTTAAGTTCTACTTCTAATTGATAACAGGGTCGTGATCTGAGGGATTATAGATTGTGGGGCTGCTAGCAAAAACTGGATTGTTCAGACTGTGTTGTTGATGCAACAAAAGTTGTTTCACTGTAATGCGCACGGATATGCAGAGATAACGGCATCGCAGGTGATACGATACAATTCGTATCATCTGCGAAAAGATCTATAACAACGTTTCAGTCGACAGAATCCCTTCAGTCGTCGACATAAGGCATTTTACTTTTATTCGTTCCCTCGGCTGTTGGGTTTTTAAACAAGCTTTCGGCCCTGATGTTTTTGTAATATACAATTAATGACAAGCCTTGAATGATTCAATAATCACATATTCAGTGTGAACACACACTACTCACACATGCAGTTTGACCCGGGTATTACCTGCAGAGCACGTGATGCACGCTGCATGCAAGAAATCCTTAATACAGCCTCTCCAGGATGAAGTTAACAAAAAGATGAGGGTCTGAATTTTTTGCACGTATTTAAAGTCACGCCGTCGGGATTTCATAATACTCCAGTACACTGTAATACCGTGATACCACCCAAGCCTATTCTGTACATAGTATTTTCTCCAGTAATATTTCTGTCCAATCTTTGTGGTTGAATATTTTTTCCATCAATATAACTTCTAATCTTATTTTTCTGAAATCCTAATATCAGGACAAATGGTAATTTACGCGGCGAAACTGGAGGGTTTTGAACATTTGATTAAAAAGAGAGTATACGGGGAGCCATTAAGGAGAGAGTTAATTAGAGCAGCGAGACGCCCCGATGACCCGTTATCTCTTTGGTAATTTGGAGTCGAGACACATTCTGTCTCATAATGATCTCAGGTTAGAGAGAGAGCGAAGATAAATGTCAGTCCAAGCCTTTCTTTGAGCTCAGTCACTACAGCTCTGCGAGTATATCCCATAATACTGAATGTGGCTTTTGTTGTGCATCAGCAAAGAGAACACATTTAAAAGGATTTTCTACCAGATATGAATGCTGTAAATGCAACTATTTAAACAAGCCTTTAGCATTCAGCAGGCAGACTGAGATGTGTGCCGTTGATACCTGACTGTGGTCTGGTGATGGCGCTCTCATACACAGGAATCCCCTCACCCACGTTGTTGAAGGCCTTCAGTGTGATCACGTAGTGAGAGCTGGGGTCTGAGAGAGAGAGAGAGAGAGAGAAAGAGAGGTTAACCCAGAGTGAAGCGAGAGAGACATGAAGGCCAAGATAAATTAGATATCCAACCGTCTAATCAAGCCAAAACTCTCGAGACTCTCGACTCATAATTGCGATATTGGCCGAAATGAGTATTTGAATACAATCATTTCTCGTACTCTGATTGTAATGAAGGCTTCAATTATGCATATACAGATATTTCACAACAATTCCTCCCTCAGATCCCTGAGATTACTGTTTAACTCGTAATCTACTTCTAGACTCCTTCCTGAAGCTTTGATTATTGTTGTATTATTGATGGTGATTAATTAATAAATACCATTACTAAAAAACCAAAAAACGAGTATGATCTACGTAATGGACTCATTAGAAATACAATCTTGCTTACCAATAGAGCAAAATCACTGCTTGTTATTAAAATAAGAACTACAGCTTTCTTGACGTCCAGCAGACGGCAACAGGAGATCATTGTTTCTATAGTCCTGTATAAATCGATCTAAAAAAACGCATAACAGCGAGAACATTTGTTCTTTTTGCAGCACAAAGCTAAGGCTTCCTTCAACGGTGTCATCACTTTGTACGCCCGTGATGATGTCATCACACTACATTGCAAATGGTGCAAAACTGAGTAAAAAGGCGTAATGGCGCCAGAGGAGTAAATGATGAATCGATCACAGTGGCTTCGCACTCTGCTCATAAACATGAGCATATCTCAGAACTAAATGATGCATTTACTTCAAAAACTTATTGAGTATTAAGAATTGTCTCGTTTATGTTTTGCATCAAGACGCTTTGTGTGTGACACAATTTCAATACTTTTATCAATTATTATGGTTTATTAACTTACATAAGCATCTAGCATAGGTTGTGCAGATTTTAGGGATATAAAGTGTTTCAAGATACTCCAAGAAATGACATTACAATAATAAAAAAGGGTTAAAAAATGGTTTAATTTAGTCAGTGGTGACAATTTGTGTCAGTTTGTCAAAGGTTAGACTGAGGTTATGCAGAAAAATGACACAAAGTGGAACATTTCAGTGCAGTAGACCTTTCATTTGATGTTTCCTTTGCTTTGATGCCAGCGAGTATTAAAATAACTAAAACACATTTGTTTTATTTAAACATTTATTTTTTTTTACCTTTAATTATTGTGTCCTCATTAGGCCAATCTGTATAATTACCAGCTCAGGCGTGTGGTGGAGAAGATCTCATTAATTCTGTAAATACTCTCTATGAAGCACAGATGAATTGCTTCATATTGTTTGTGTCTGTGTTTGCTCATTTGTAATTAAAGTCTCAGTGATATTTTTAAGTAGGACAACGACTGTAATGTTTTATAAATGCTGACAATTCAGGTGAAGGTGCATTTGTTCCCGCAGCCTCATCACCAGCTGACTTGTGTTATTTGACAAATAAGTTCAGACTCATCAGTGTAATTATGTGGGTGTCAAATATCAGAGTGATCAAAATCAATATCGCAGAAAAAAAGGACACCAGCAGTGCAGTGTTTTGATAAACATGTAGCAGAATGTTATTTGTTCTTACCGAGGTTCTCGATGGTGTAGTAACGCTGCTTGTAGTCCACTTTGATGGTCTGAGCGTGGGGGCTGCCGATACCATAGCCGATAGTGTAACCGCGCACCACGATGTCCTGGTTCTCCGGTGGCGTCCAGCTCACAACGATGCTGTTGACGAGCGGGCGGACATGAAGGGAGCTGGGCATGTCCGGTACACGTGATTCTGGTGAAGGAAAGGGACAGTTCAGCCCAGTCTCAAAAGCACATGTTTTTCCTCTTACCTGTGGGGCTTTTTATCAATCTAGATCGTTTGGGTGTGAGTTGACGAGATATCAGCATCATATAGAGCTTGATGATACTCGGCTTATGGTGCTCAAAGCGCCTAAAAAATGACATTTGAAAAAAATCTCAACAGTAATGTCTCTTTACAGAAATCCTGACCCGGTTACTCAAGATAACCCACAGACTTTGTCGTGAGCAGTTTCATGAAGGAACTATTTTCTTTCTACTAAACTACCACTGCCTGCCATATTACTGCACAGAAGGAGGCTTGCAGCTGAGCTAGCTGACATTACAGCTCAGCAGAGGAGGACGCCATTAATCTTGTGCCTTCATAAAGACGCTTCCTTCTGTGCGGTGATGCAGTTGGCGGAAGCGGCTCAGTAGTTGCTCCACAAAACTGCTCACAACAAGGTCTGTGGATTATCTTGAGTAATCTGGTCATGATTTCTGTAAAAATGAGCCCTTTTTACAAAGAGATCGCACTATAAGGTCTCTCCTAAGTCCCCTCTTTGCACTTCCTTCACATTTTTACACAGACCTTAACAACTGCTACATCAAGTGTGTGATGTTAGACAGCATGTCGGCATCGGGAAACAAGAGGCGTTACGGGTGTGACATTTAACGCAACAGCATCAGCCTCTAGTCTGACATATAATGTCTGATTGGCAGCTCTTTCTTAACAATAACAATGGCGTGACATGGCAATGACAATCATTTATGATCCCTGTTATATGGCCTCTGATCTCATCCTCTGCTCAGAGGGTAAGGTGCTCATTGTTTTCCAAATTTGCAGACATTTTTGGCCGCTATTCTTCTTCCGAGTTAGCCACTCACTGCCGTTAGCTGTTTTTTCGTTGAGATTATTTTTTGGGGTTTTTGTTGCCTTTATGTCACAGGACAGTTTAAGTGTGAAAGGGGAAGAGAGGGGTTCAGCAGGTATTTTTTACCATCCAAATCGCTCTCAAACGTCTCTGCTGTGGTCCACTCGGTTGCCGGTCCCGTGCCGTTCACTGTCATGGCCGACACTCTGAAGGAGTACTCTGTCCCACGCTCCAGACCTGCAAAGGCAATACAAACAGGTCAGAGTCAAAGCTCGGGTATTTAGACTGAGCTGCTGCCCAACTGAATCTTAAGCAGAAATTAAAACGCTTTTATTAAAAACGTCAGTCTCTTTCTAAAACCTGATTTTATTCTATAATTTACTGCTGCTCTCCACTCGGCTGGACAACTGTGGTTTCAGACTGCAGACACAATAAATATTTTGAAAGCACACATATTTTAAACAGATGTCCAATCCGTCTCTGCACAATTTAAGGAGAAAATCTATAATCCTGCCTGAGGGACGGATCAAGTGAAGGTTTCTGTGGTGCAATTAACTTTCCTTTCCACTCGGTATCATGAAAGTGATTGAGACTTATTTTTCACCTTTGATTAATATGTTTTGGGGGGTAAAAATTTATTTGCGGTTAAGAAGTTGTTAAAAAGAAACTGTGTAATAGCAGCTGGCACAAATAGATATAAAACTAAGGAGCTAAAAAGAGTTAAAAAAAACTTTAGGAGGAGGATTTTCGTTCATATTTTAGAGCTATGTCTCCTTCAGAAGGAGCCGTTTCACTGCTGGGTGCCGGCTTTGGTATTCACAAAAGAGGGGAACGCCCGCTGACAAATGATGTGTTGCTGTATTAATTTGCTGTAAAATTTTTCATCATCGTCATATTGTCCCATTTGCACGCTACATGCTAATCCTGTAGTCTTTTCTCTGTGTACCCACTATTCTGGGCCGCCCTTGGGGGTAGCTTCTGAAGACTGCCTAACTATCCGTGCCTCCGAGGCTACAACATCTCCTTCTAAACGCTTTTGAACCAACAAACACCCCTCTGTTTCACCCCCCAGAATGTTCTCAAAAATCAACTTTTAAGTGTATATTCTCTTTGATGCAGCACGCAGCGTGAGGCCGGGCCACTTGAAAGTTGCTGAGACAACATCTAATATTAATCACCATTGCTGTGTCTCTCTGGTGATATTGTGCATATTTTGGTGGAAGCAGCGGGTAACGTTGGGATACGGTAAGATGTGTAACTGCGTCTCAAAGTATTCAGATGAAATGCAGATGTTGACTTAATAAACAGTCCAGACTGACTGCAAACAACATATCAGACACATCTCAAGATCTAGATTGTAAATATTGTAGCGTGTCAGTTAGCTGACAGTATCTGAGACACATACAGCGGAGATGAAACGGAGACTGATAGCATAAACTTTTTGATGTAGGACCTATATAAAGCATCAAAAGGGAACATGGGGATTTGGTAGTCCCTATGAACAAAAAACAAGAGGGTTTTTTTTATGGATCCACCATTTCAAAATCATGTTCAGCGATCACGTCGCAATGTATCACACAAGACCTGGAGACAGTCTATGGTTTTTAATATAAAAGTGCAGGAGAAAAGCTGTTTTTGAGTCAAGGACACCGATCGCTCGCAGTGCTATCACAATTTCAATGAAACTCTTCACACTTAGCATCATAACACACTCTCAGTGATCAAAGTGGACAGCTGTGAACACAAGTGTGAACACAGATAAAATATGAGGAGCAAAGTGAGATTAGTGCCAGGTCTGAACTGCTTTCTATCGCTGCTCAAACTGGATGTTAGGGTGAGGTACCGAACTCCGTACGTTGAAGGATACCAACCAATTAAGTCAGTAAATCCAAAGGTGGCAACGGACAAGAGGCAGATGCACCCCAAAGCTGGGGGATGACTTCAATAGCTTCCCATTGAGCCAAAACTATCAGTGCTAAGCCAATCTGCTGTGACAATTTTGAAGTCTGGTATATTCTATGTAAGTTTAGTAAAAGCCTAACATCACTATTACTCAAGCAGACACAATTGCATTCAATCACACAAGCAGACGGACAGACGGTCACAGAAGATTAGCTCGATGTGTGATTAGAAAAGAGTACAAGAGCAGAGTTGCCTTTTAGTCTTCCCTGCAGCTTGTTCAAATATTCAATTGTTGTTATTACAGGGAAAGTAAAGTGATCTACTGTAATTTTATTGTTCTCTACGACAGCCATTGCATGTCTGTCCATCCTGGAAAAGGGATCCCTCCTCAGTCGCTCTACCTGATGTTTCAAACATTTTTTTTTATCCTTGTTAAAGTGTTTTGTGATTTGTGATGATGGGCTTTATAGTTAAAATGGGATTGAACTGAATTAAAGTGCAGAAAAAAGGTACCGTTGTGTACCAGAACCGGATTTAACACACTGGAATCAGTATCTCCCTACTGGATGTAACTGAATGTAAAGTGCTTGGTCTGAACTGGGTCTTTAGCTCCTCTCCACCGACACATACGGTAATAAATGCACCACATTCACACCCCCTGAAGGAGATCACTTGGCGGTCTCTCAGAGAAACTGCAACAGAAGACAAAAACTTCAGCGTCCATTACCGTCGATGAGCTTGTTAAGCTGGGTGCCTCCGGTGGTCTCGGCTGCCTCACTCCTCCTGGATCCTTTCCGGTATCTGATTTTGTAGCCAGTGATCTCCCCATTCTGTCCGCTGAGAGGTGGAGGCTGCCACCGAAGCATGATGCTCTGAGGAAGGAGAAAAACGAATGTGGTTGAAACAAAAACCTACGCTTAGCACATGTGGGACCATCTGCTTTTGGGCCTGCAGCTGTAAAGGTGACCTCACGGCTTGGCAGGTAGAATCACACCTTCCCACACAGTTTGGCACAGGCGTATGTGTTAGCGTAACTCTGCGGGTTTACTGTACTGTCGGCCAGGAACACTGCCTCACCCGCCCCTCCCTTCTCCTCCTGACAGTGGTGCAAATGGGAGGGCCTCGCAAAAACAAACACCCCTCTGAGCACGGGTGACGCAGTGCAGATTGAAGCATTAGGAAGAAATAAACACATGAATAATAGAAGGAGGTGTCCCGATGATTGGGGTGTGCATGTGGTCAGGTTAACCCTGCGGAGACTCTGAGGCGGGGAGATGAATGCGGGACTTTTGCTGGCGGGGCACGCGCCGCACTGTTGTGGGATTTATGCATCTGAGTTTTCGTGTGTGTTTAAAGAGATAGGTGGGGGGTAGCCCAGCGTGGGAGAGGAGTTAATTAACGCTTCCCCACTGTCAAACTGACGCACAAAGGCCTGAATACATGTAGAGGGCACACACACACACACACACGCACACACACACACACGCACACACAAACACACACACATTCCTCCCCAGCCAAGTCAAGGGAATTGCGCAAATTAAATTTGTGTTAAATGTGTTCAATTATTCCATTTTTCTTATTACACTATCAGACCCAGCTCGTTGTGCGTGCTGCTTTTCTCCCGTCTTTTCTCCCTAATCATGAAAACCTGTTTAATTGACTTTTGGAAAAATCACCGGGAAAAAAATAAGATCACGAAAACATGATTTTCAGGTTTCCTCGCAGGTAAAAGATGTGCAGTTCTGCGTGACAAAGCCCAAAGAGAAGACTGAATATGAAATGCATAGTAATTCGTTTTTTTGCCTCCCAGTTCCATTTGGCTGGGCGTTTCAAACTGCTAATTGCATAAATGCTTTGTATCTTTATACTTGTAGCAGAATTATTGACTTAATGACTGTTTACATTCAGAATTAAACACAATGACAACAAAGAAGCAGAAATGAGATGACTAATTTCAATAATGCTTAGGAATAAAGGATGCCAGATGTTTGTTTCACAGCTTTAAATGGGTTTTTTGGTTCTAATTGGAGAGGGACAGCTGGATGTACACTATCCATTCAAAAAACAATTCGGCTACAATTCCTGTTGTCTCCGCAGAGCGCCTCCTCTTCATTTTACTCTTAACATTAGCATGAGAGCGTTTTCTCTCCACAAATCTCAGCTGAGTATCCCTCAGCATGGGTGGCCAGTTCTCACTCAAGCTGGGAGTGTGTGATAGGATTGTCTACCAGTTTTTTTTCTCCCTAGTTTGCTTTGACAGTTCTCTCTCACTCGGGTTCTGCATCGACCAGCAAAGGGCTAAAAGCGCCGGCTGCTGCTTTTGTAGTCGATGCATGCACCCCAAGGTTTTCCCGTATCTTCTTCTCTTTGCCGCCCGCTCTGTTTGCACTCGCTGTCTCACATGTCACGAGCGAGAAACATCTTTTATCAAATTTAATCCGTCACTCGGGTGGAAATATACAATAAACAGGCCTACAGCTCTCTGTTTGAAGATCAAATGGCTAAAGAGACAGACAGCTCAGGCCGCTTTCCTGTTTTAATCAGGAGTCTGTTGTGAAGCCTGCAGCCACCTCAGCACGCTTATCTAATCACGAGCGTCACGCAAGAACTACAGTATGTTTAACTGTAATAAATCTGATTAAACAATGATACTTAAAACGAGTGTGAGACACCTGGAGTTGTCAGCTTGGGCTGTGAGAGATTTGATGCAGTTATCGCTGGGAAATTCAATCTAGATAAAAGAAATCTGACTTTCAAACACTTAAATCTGTTTTCTATTCATCCCGTCTCCTAGAAAACATGCTAACCAACAGGGTGAAACGGCTGTTAGCAGGGTGGCTTTGCACACAGCATCCTGATCAGCACTGATATGGCAACTTATAGATCAAATTACACCTCGATATATATTTTACTGAGCTGATTTGGCTGTAAAGCAAAGATTTTGACTGCCGTCTTAAAAGGATAGTTCCAATTTTATGAAGTGGTATTTTATGTGGTACTTAACCATGGTCAGTAGCAATGCACAATATTGGAATTTTTTTTCTCTGACATCCGATATGCTGTCAAATAACAACACATTTGGCTGATAACAGATGCCGATACCTATATATGCACCCCCCCCCGAACTATCCCTTTAAGACACCTGCCAAAATGTTCACTTTCCAGCCAAATTACCCCCGTTAACATGGATGTTTAGGTGAAAAAAATATCTGAACTATCCCCGTTAACACCCCTAGTCTTGTTTTCAGTGTGCCTGCATCTCCCAGGCTCATATTGTTCCGTATCCATTCAGATTTGAGCCGCAGGCTTCTTTGCCAGACACTGTATGGATGGAGAGTGATACAGAGGATAAAACCTTCTGACAGGCGAGTCTCCTGCCGATGAGAGGATCGATGAGGGTTCACACACCCTCTTAACCAGCTGGGGCTACAGGCCTCTGACGCAGCTAATCACACAGAGAAACAACGGTGTTCTGGCCCCCAGGCTATGTACCGTATTTGCTCAAGTGTTTGTGTGTGTAAGTGAGTGAGTGCTTGTGGATTTGGTGAAGCGGCTACATACACTGCAGACCATACAGCTGAGCTGCGGGCAGTTTCGGTGCATTTCTCATTTGTGTGTTGCATCTGAGGGAGCGTGAGCAACAACTGTAAAAGCTTTTAAGCCCTCAATAAAAACAACCGAAAAATCAAGATCAGTTGGAGGTCCTTCAAACTGTGGCTTCCTGTTCAGTCAAGGCAACTAACTCTTACCTTTGAGTTCTGGACCTCCAGGGTGAGGTTCTGAGGAGGAGCACTTGGTACTGTGAAACAAAAGAAAGATTTTTTAGTGAAGCGCACAGCAAAACACAAACATTAGACTTGAAGAGCTGATAAATTAATAAATAAATGAGTTGATTGAAATGTAAATGTAAGCTATTATCTAAGTGATTTTTCAAGCATAAATAGATCGATTTTATTTTATAGAGTTTATTATACGTCCTCAAGGAGACAAATCATTTCCACAGTTAAAGCACAAACGAGTAAGACATACAGAATTATACAAAAAATAACCATCATTGATACTGATACTGCAGCTTTGTTATACGGATCCCTTTCTTGTCTTTTTTTGTAATCCTCTAATTGTGCCTTACCCTCTATCACTGTCACACTGAATTTGTTTATATGTACTTGTCATTTTAATCATTATAAATGTGCACTGTCCCTGTAAAAGTAAAATCATAAATAAGAAAATAAATAAAAGTTTACTGCACTGCGCACCACCAGGGTCTGCTGGGAGCAAACATTAGCTGGTGTTCCTGCTCATCCTGCTGCGATTACAGCCTGTAACGCCGTCCCAATCCAACAGCACTGCTGTGGAAGTATGTTGCTCACCCTCCAGCCTCCCCTGCAGGTTGCTGGAGTGAGTAAGCAGCTCCATTACTGCTCCTCTACTGTTAACTCTGTTAGCACCATTAACAGTGTCAAAACGGTAAGTGGTGCTAATATAATTAACAATGCTAAAATGGTTTTGCAGCTCAAAATAAAGCAGTTTACTCACCGAGGCTACCTGGGGGGAGAAATTGGGGGTGGATGCTATGCATTATATTTGAGCCGCAAAACCCTTTACGCGCTGTTAACTACGCAAGCACTGCTAGCAGGTTAATGCTAATCACTAAAATAATCATTTATTAACAGCTCTAATCTACTGCAAAGTAACAGTTAGACTGTGAAAATGTGCCTTTCTTGATGTATATTAACTATTTTCCACACATCCATAACATTTTACACACACACACAGTGGTGATAAAATGAATGAGGGGATGTCATAAAATAAAAGCCGTAAATTCTCCCTTCACCAAACAACTGACCATCAGACAGAGTGCGAACCACGACGTCGTCAGTGGAGACACCTGGACCGTGCTTGTTGTTGGCCACCACACGGAAACTGTACTCTGTGTTCTTCTTCAGTCCTGTCATGGTGTACGACTGACTGTCAGCGTCAACGTCCTGCAGGAGAAGGAGAAGAGAACATTACTTTAAAATCTAAAACAGTCGTTTGAGTATACGAATACCAAATTCTTCAACTTGGATATTTAAATATTCTCAGATATAAAACAAAATATCTTAAGTGAATGTGCTCACTGGAAATCCAATATTTTATGTAAAGACAAGATGTAAATTGAACAAAGCATGTAAAGTTAATGTGAAAAAGGAAAAATGTTTTATTCGTTCAAAGATTATCTGCAAAAATAAAGGCAAATCATACATGTATTTGAGTACTTCACCGCTGACAGCATGTTGATTAATTCAGAATTTTGTAATTTTACCATTTCGAGTTTGATACTGGCACAAACATGTTGTAAATGAGACAGTTCAAATAGATTTACAACCCGAGCAATCTCAAATATTGCAAAGCTGCAAAATGTGATGCCTGCTTTCATCATTTCATCACACTAACATTTCTGTTTGTAATTCTGTGTAAAAATGTCATCTTCCGCTGAGAAACAAATTATGCCGTCTGTGATCACGACTTTTTGCTGTACAAATTGGGCGCGCTGGCACATGCCCAATTACCTCAAGACGATTTGCATTCAGCGCTCCGCTTGTGACATTTTTCGAGTAAAAAGCAGAGACTTTGTGGAAATCTAATCTTGCTTTCAGAGCGACCCGATCGCAACCTTTGAACTCGGGGGCAGATGATCTCCTGTGACCACATCACCCTTTGATGCATCATACATAGGTTGTCCCTGACTTCCCTCTGTCCTTTAATATTTCATGTCCTTTGAGCACTGCATCTTTCTAACTTCATCTCTGCTCCATCCCTTTCCTTCACCTCCTTCTTTCCCTCCATCCCTCTCTACTTCTCTTGCCTTTTTCACCTCATCTCTGGCTCTCTTCTCTGGGGAGCTGAGGCATCATTACTCAGTACGCTGGCTGACGTTTCATCCATTATCATATTAAAGGCTTTTTAATGCCTCACTGGCTTGCACACTGCTACTGCTGGGGCTGACTCAATATCTAACCAGCTAAATTCCACTCTGGTGACGGAGTTAGACCTACAGAGAACCACTGGGTGAATCATATCTGCTTTCTCTCTGCACAATACGAGTTTCAGTGTGAGGTGCATAATAAAGACTGTGGCCAAAAAGCAATACAAAGAGTCTTTTGGCGGATGATTAGGAACTCCTTACCTCATCACAATTTACATTAGGCTGTGCAGTCATATTCTTTTTATCTAATGTACCCTGCAAAAGCAAGCGTCAGCTGCATACAGCACTTCTCCTCTTACAAGGTCTTACAAGTGTGAGCAGTGACACAAAGATATGAACCGCATGTTTCTGTTTAAATCTTAATAATGTGTCGTCAATAAAGTGATGGAAAAACACACAAGAAAACACTGTAAGGGCCGCGACACACAGCGTGTGTTTTATTGCCTGGAAACATGAGGTCAGGCTCTGGGTGCTACTCTTGTGTCTGCTCTGTGGCAACTTTCAAGGGCGCAGAAGCAGGTGGCGCCTGACATTTCTAAGCAACCATAACTGCCAATGTATCATTGACTACTTAACAGAAATCCCCAAATAGTTATCTGTTGCTATATTAGTACTCCGAATGTTGCATACAGAACCATTAATCTGAAAGCACATCCATATTTCACTTGACTTATTCATTTATTTTAATTTTCATCCATCTTTGTGTCTTTTTAAATCAAGCCTTTTCATTATTTTTTATTTTTTAATCAGTTCAGTGTGAAGCACTGTGGAGCGTGATTTGTCATTAAAAAAGAAAACCTTACTCTTTCATTCATTAAGTCATCAAAATTTGTCACCATGTTTTAGAAATTTGAAAACCATTCTGCTATCTTAATTAACAGCTGAGTGAATGAAGACCACGTCCTACCTGTTCGGTGCCAAAGCTTTTGTCTATGTAGTACAACTTGTAGGTGAGCATCTCTCCGTTGCCAGTGAGCGGTTTGTCCCAGCTGAGAGACACGGAGGTTGGCGTGTTGGACACCGCCTGCAGGTTAGGAGCAGGGCCGGGCACTTGGACTGAAAGAAAGATGAAATTAGAAAACCATCAAACCTGACAATTTTCCCTTTGTTTAATCTTGAGCCCTCTCCAAGTTATGTTGCTTTTTGTTACATCTTGAGGACAGGAACTCAATTTGGCAATGTCCAGTGATCGCTGCCAAAAACACAATTCTTGGCTACATTAAAGCCACATTTTCCCTGCGTTAGGAAGAGCTGAGACCACGAGACGGCTCAGTCCGCTGCAGCTCCGTGCAGACCAATCTGTCCCCTCTCGACTGGGCTGCCAGCCACGTTGATTCGCATGTTATTCCCACGACAAACAAACTGCATGTGAGCTTCAACAAAAACATCAATGTGCTTCTTGCATTCCACCAACATCTGCCTTCAGCTTAGATTCAGTGCGGTCATCAGTTTATCTTATTGCGTCTGATTATTCAAGATAGAGTGCAGGATTACACAGAAAGATTTGTGACATGTATCGGTTCTACTTTTTGAAAGGGACATTGAAAAGGTCAGAAATGTAAACCTTGAATATTTAGCAATGTCGTATTATATATTAGATGAAACTTTACATAACAGATATAAGAACTTTGCCTTTAAATTTGGCTGTTTTAATTGTGCAGTGAAGATCTTGAACTTTAATATCTGACATCTTACAAAAACAAATGAGAACATAAACGTCATATATTCATATAAGTTTATGAGAACTTGTCTGATTATTTTACATCCACTGAGAGCATGGGGCCGTGGATAAACAAGGCTAGTATTTCAACACTGTTCATCTAAAACTAATGTAAACACACTTAAATTAAAGCTGACAGTCAGCACTTTAACCTCGAAGTAAATAATTCATTTCACATTCACAGTGCTGGAGGACAGAGCTAACGTAACACCGCATGTATCTCTGCTACACTAACACGTTGTGACTGCGCTGTATACAGAATATGTCAGTAAGTATATGGACTGTGACATTTCTAGTTGTGTCTGTATTGTGACAAACTTGATTTAAAATAAAACTGGAGACCATGTTGCAACGCGATCACTCCACTCCACAAATGTGGGTCAGTGGTGTAATGTGAAGTGATGGTGGTGGTGGTGTGTGAACCTTTCCTATTTCCCACCCCCCCCTACCTTTGGCCTCCCTCCTGACACTGCGCCGATATTCAAACTCTACCTTTAATGTGAGCTTAACTAAAAAGCTGCTAAGTGTCATGACTACATGTTGTATTATTGCGACGTAATCACACTGACAAAAATCCCACAGACAGACACATAAACAAGTATTTCTGCTAGGATTTTTTTTTCAGTTCTATTTCGTGTCACTGGAAGATATTTAAGTACATCCACTGATGCTACGCGGGCCTTAGACACATAGTTTTACAAAATTGACTGGCATGCTCAGTGTGAGTTGTGGTACAACAAGATGCTCTGCTGTAGCTTTAATTAAAAAACAGAGCCAAAAAGAACCAGCTTACCTAAACGTGGTGGAGAGGTCTTTTGATGCGACCACAGGCACTCTTGTATCAGAGAGAAAAAGAAATCGGAAAGACCAAAAAGGTAGAAAAAAAAGTGATTCGGCACAGCTCCCTTCGTCAGAGCTTTCTAGTCTTTCCCACTTCTTTTCCTCTCCGATACAAAAGTGCCTGTGACCGCTTCAAGAGACCACTCCACCACGTTAAGGTAAGCTAGTTCTTTTTGGTTCTTTATCCACATAGTTTGAGAGGTTTGTGATCAGTGACACCAAAACCAAAAACCATTACAATTTCCCTCGGTCTCCCCTTTTCCACCCTGTAAATCCAGCGACACTTTTTCAGGACCAACAGGTCAGGGAAGCTATTTTTAGTGTCATGTACGACTTCACTGCAAATTTGACTTTTTACAACAGGTTAAAATCTCTTTTCAGTATAGTGCCTGCAGCATTTCGATTGTCTCAGCCCCTCGTTGCCCCGATGTGCCCCCCCTCATGGACCACTGTTGCACTGTAAACCCCCCTTACTGGCTCTGACGTATATAACAAAGATTTATTTTTTTTAATATTTGTTTTACTTTACACCAGAACTGGCTCTGAATATGCATCATATCAGGATGTGCATCATATGTAACTGTGAAAAGAAAGAAATTCTTGTCAGGGGAGATAAAAAGACTTTAAAATTTTGTTAGATTTTTTTAAGAGAAGCTGCCATGAAATCAGGCATTTCACGCTGGAAATATCATAAAAACAGCCTGCAAAATCCTGGCGGGGCTGTTTAAACTATTTAGAATGATTATCTGACGATTGGTGGCTGATCGATCGGAGCACCCTTGTTAAGGGTGTTCAATTTATAATCCTTGCTCGTCCCCGACTGGCTGCTTGAAGTGGGCCTAGAGATTGAAAGTTAATTGCATGTGGGAGGATGTTTATATTGCAGGGGTGCTAAATGCATAGAGGGGAAACACTGTAAACACCAGGCAGAATACTTAAAAACAGCTTGTGTGGTAGTTCCCACTACAATAGGTGTCTCCCAGACTTTTGCCGTGATAACAAGACACAGACTTATAAGGTGAAAACAATAACAGCCGTCGCAATGTTGTCGCAGCTGGAAACAATGACTGAGAGGTTAAAGTGCTGGCTGTCAGGCACAGATGTACGTCTGCGCCGTATATATCTTGTAGGCTTAAGCTGCAGGTGTCTCTGACACAACAGAAAAGCTCAATTTGTGCACGGATATCAGAGGCCTGGCTTTGAGTGTGCGTGTGCAGGTGTATCAACCCAGTCTCTGCAGAGAGGTGACACAGTGCAGCCTTGTGCACACACGCCGAGTACTCAGACGCAGGTCCAAAATTTAAGCTCCCATTTGGAGCATGTTCTTATATTAAAAGTGCACATGCACGACAGAGATATACTGCACAGGTACAGGCCGCCCACACTGCTATCCCCACGGGTGGCTAGACGCCTGCTGGCAGGCATTAAAGTGAAGTTTGTGTGTATGAGTGTTGATCCGTTTGCCCTCCAACCAAGGACACAGGTAAAGGAACAGCGGCTGACCTACAAAGTGACAGTGACTGAGCTGTAGCTGAATCGGGAGGTGGGGACGTCCTCCCTGACAGCGGGCAGGGAAATCCCCGCCACAGCACTTTCAAATGTGGGTGAAACTGGGTGACTTGAAGCAGCAGCCATGGGGAGGCGTACACACCCAAAAACAAAGAGAAAAGAAGAGGAGAAACACTTTGTCCCCTCTCTACCCTCAATATTTCGTCTGCGTCTCCACTTAAAAGCAGGATCTCTGCACAGACTGGATGAAGGAAATGTTTTACAAAAAAAATGGAACACTAATTTCATTCCTTACACAGGTAGGCATGGTTTAAAGCAACACACACAGAGGGATTATAGTAAATGGTGGTGCATAAACAAGAAGCGGCTTATAAGAAGAAAATGCCACATTTCTCTGGTCTGCTGTTGGGTGGTCTGCCATAACGCGCAGCACCAAACAGCCTCCTCTGTGTGTGTGTTTGTGTGGTGTCTCTGTTTGAAGTGAGCGTATGCTGTATGTGAGTGAATATTTGTTTGTGTGAATGTTTATTTGCACATTTGCACGCTCTTTTTGAGTGCATCCTGTTTGCTTCAGAGTGCCAGTGTGAACATGTTTCCAACAAACTGGCTGGAGTTTGCCTTTATGTTTATGCGTCCTGTTTACTGAGCACATAGAAATGAATGTTTATGTGTGTTTGTGTGTCTTTACCTTCAGCCTGGGTGGCCACCTTGAGCGCTGCAGAGCTCTCTCCCTGCCCGTTGCTGTTGTGGGCCACAACCCTGAAGCGATATTTGGTGTCTGGCATGAGGTTCTGGATGGTGACCTGCATCTCACCGGGACGGCTGGTATTCACCACTCGCTCCCTGATGTGGCCGCACACACACACACACACACACACACACACACACAAACAGCAGCAGAACATTTAATAACTCTAATATCTTTTAATTACAAATAAATATTACATTGTAAGTGTGAGAACATACTTGAAAGGTTTAATGCACTACAGAAAGTATTAGGTACTAATAAAATGAGGAATTCATTAATTGATTGCATTTTTATTGCCTAGTACACAGTTTAGTAATATGTAATTGTGTATTTTATAGTACTTGTGACATCTTGATTGAAGACATATCAGTGCGTATTTGCTGCCTTATGCTGAGGGTGGGTTTTTTCCCCAGAATTTCCAATTAATTTTTCAATTAGCAGATGAATTATTTAGTCTATAAAATGTCATAAAATAAAATAAAACAAAGCTCAGGGTGACATCTTTCTGGATTTGTCAGAGAATTAAACCACAGACATTTAATCAACACTGATATAAACCTGACAACAGCAAAACCCAATCACCAGAAAATAATATTTGCGTTTTTGCAAACCATGGATACATTACATTTATACAGTGTCAACACTGATGTGACGGTGTAGTTAAGTTTAGGTACAGAAATCAATTGGTTATGGTAAGGAAAACAAAATCATGTTTTGGCTTAAAACACCCACGCTTGGTTGCACAAAAGCTGCAGGAAAAGCAGAGATGGCTATGTAAAAAAATACTCAGGTTGAGCTCCGTAAACA
Organism: Plectropomus leopardus; assembly: GCF_008729295.1. Taxonomy (NCBI): domain Eukaryota; kingdom Metazoa; phylum Chordata; class Actinopteri; order Perciformes; family Serranidae; genus Plectropomus; species Plectropomus leopardus. The sequence continues at coordinate 7,797,699 of NC_056463.1, forward strand.
CCACTGGGAAACGCAGCAATGTGCCACTAAAAACACCCAGGTTTTGGTAAAAAAAAACAAAAAAAACACTTGGCTTCAGTTCCACAAATGCTGCTGGGAAACACCAAAATGTGCAACTAAAACCCCCAAGTTTTGGTAAAAAAAACCCACCCAGGTCTGGAAACATAAAAGCTGTTAGGAAATGCTGTGGTGTGACACTGAAAACAGGTTCGCTACCATAAATGATAGGAAATGCGGAAATGTGCCATTAAATACACCCAGGTTTCAGAATAAAACACCCAAGTTCAGTGCCACAAATGCTGCTGGAAAACACTGCTAAGTGTCGGTAAAAACCACCCAGATTTAGTGCCACAAAAACCAGTCAAAAAGCTGCAATGGTCGCCAAAAATAACTGGGATTGTTGGTTTTGAAATGGTGGTCTTTAGAGCTTGGCAAGTGTCTCCCTAATGACACACCATCCACCATCCCTTCCACTATTTGAAATGTTGATATGATACATATGTAACGTATTTGTGATTTGCAAAAACGTATAATGCAAACCTTTTTGTCTGGCAACTGAAATGAAAAAGCAGCAAATTCTCATACTGGGGAAGCTGGAAACTGTAAAAATGACTCAAATGACACTTTAACTGTCCATTAACTAATCAATTAATCAAGTAATTGACTAAGAATGAGCATTTTAGCACTCATGTCTACAGTAGAAACAGTATAGTTAGTTCCAGGCCAACAGTACATGTAAAACTAGATTGGTTAGTGTAAACAGTATTTGTATGCTCCATGGATTTGCACACACAGCAATGTATGCATTTGCATCTTGAGCTCTAGCACGTAGTAAAACACTTTTTATGTCTGTAGCCACTTCTGAAAATGACTTACAGCTATTTTACAGAGAAAAACATAAAAAGTAGCCAAAACGCCTCAAGAGAAACTGTGGAAAATCCTATGAGCTTCTTAAATTTCCTCCTAAGTTGTACACAGTAAATCCCCTACACATGAAGCCGAGGGAAAAATCATCACAGAGCCACTTAAAACAAGAGTTAGAACTGAATTGTTTTGTTTATACTTGGATGTTAAAAGGTAATCCTTTGAGGGAGGATGTTTGTTTTTAATTAATTAACACTTACTGCTATGCTAAGTGCTTTAACTGCTTTAATTAGGTATTTTCAGACTGGTCTGAGACTTCTGTGCAGGAATGTATGTATATTAGTACCCTGCTGAATCCTGCAGTAATATGTGTATTAGTACCCTCCTGGCAGTACTACATTTTCTATGTGCAGTACCTGCTAGTGCCCTCCTGGCTGTAGAAAACAGAGTAGGTTAATTCGTCTCCATGGGGTTCAGCCGGCGGGCGCCAGGTCAGCTTGATGAAGCGGGTGGAAACCAGCGAAGCCACGACGTCTCGTGGGGCAGAGGGGGTGGGTCCTGCTGGACTGGCTACACCTCCAGAGCCTGGCGTTACATGGTCAGTAGTGTTAGGAGTCAGTGAGGGGGGAGGGAAAGAGGGCAGGGCTACATCTTCGGGTTGGGAGGAGGAGGAGGAGGAGGAGGAGGAGGAGGGAGGGGTGGGTGCAGGGAGGACGGGGAGGGTTGGTGGGAGACAGTGGCAGCGGAGGAGGGGAAGAAAGGCGACCGAAAGGAACAGGTCAAGGAGAGGAGTTGAAATGGAAATGACAGTGAAACGGAAGAAAGGAAGGAAACAAAAAAAGAAGAAAAACAAAATAACAACAACGTAACAAAAAAAGACTTTTGGCGTGACAAGGAACCACATAAATAAAACACTTCTACTACACTCACAAAGTTGACAAATAAAAGCACAATACAAGGGGGACTACACATGCAGATCTACACACAGCTCTCTAATGTAAGGGTAGTGGGAGCAGAACATTGCGTCAGACATGTAGTTTTCATAGACGGCCTTCTTGCCAATCATTTGAGATGAAAAATGATTGGTTTGCATTCCTTTTGGCAATTTTTATTCATTAATTAAAACTGTCAAACGGAGGTGGACTTTGTTTTGACCAGGACAAAGCCACCTAAGAGCCTCTCAAATGCACACAAGAAGCCCGTCTTTGAGTTCAGGGAATTAACCAGTTGTATTTCAAACACAGCAAAAGTAACCCAACCCCTAAAAAGCTCTAGATTCTCTCAAGTACACCAGATGATGTTTTTTGAACACGTTTGCCGTCACATTCCACAGCTCAGCCACAGAGATGTTTGTGATTTCATTTGGTGGTTTCCTTTTTTTCTTTTTCTTTTTTGGAGGAACAATCTGTGGTCAGACTCAGCGAGATCTGCTTTCCATTTGCCTGGCAAGTGGGCGAAACGAAACCATACGGAAAGAATGTCAGTCTGTATGACATTTCCATTTGTTTGCAGGTCAGGGAAAATGACTGGAGGGCAGAGCTGAAATACGAAGAAGGAGCACGGTGTAGTGTAGTGTGCAAATGGTGTATTATTACTGGAGAAATTGTTTTGAAATGCAAAGCGGCCGCTAGCATATTTGTCTGTCATGGCATGTGGACTAACCACTAACCTGGCTTTTAGATATTTGTTTACATTTCAAATTCCCAGAGTTCAATGACTTTTGTGATATGAAGCATTTGCTGCTGTTTGGTCCTCATAAATGTTCTCACTCACACAAACCCTGTGATCAGTTTGTTTATTATGAACTTTCTGCACCAAACTCTGAAGGAACTTCAGTTTAAAGGTAAAGTGAGATTTTGGAGGATTCATTTTTCAGGAGGATTAGCAGGAGACGAATTATCCGTAGAGGTCTCTTCCTCTCCAAAACAAACAAACCAGGTAAAAAAGTTAAAAATACCGTGAAAAGCAGTTTCATGTTAAAAATTAGTGCCTTTTTTCTCTGATAACTTAAGTTCCAAACTTTCATAAGGTTTTTGCCGGCAGCCAAATTATCTGCAGAGGTCTCTTCCTCTCCAAAGCAAATGAACCAAGTGATTTAAGTTAGTACAAACTCAGAATAAAGCAGTTTCAAATTAAAAATCAGCATTTTTCCGATGCTGTTTGGCAGAGGAGCTGCTTACTATGGTGGCTGACAAGGAAACTTGAATGGTCCTGTCTAGAATCAGTGTGTGGTTTGTCCATTCTGGGCTACTGTAGAAACACAGCGGTGGAGCGTGGCAATCTCTGTGGTAGAGATTGATTAGATATAAACAGTTCATTCTGAGGTAACGAAAACAAAATTATTCTTAGTTTCAGGTGATTATACACTAAAGAAAACATACTTATTAGATTTTATTTGATTTCTTCCTCTGTATCCCCCTAAATCCAACAAACTGAACCTTTAAATCAATACAAAAAGTGTTTGCATGTATTTGTACATCTGTGTGAGTACACTCAGTCCTCTTTGGCAAGTGACACCTTCAGTGTTGTGTCGGCTCTGCGAAGGCGCAGCGCCTTGGATTTGAAATGAAAACAGTGATTTACGAGGTTAAAGCTCTGACTATGATCTTTCATTTCAGATTATTTGACACAGACCTAAATCAAAATCAATGCGTCATATATAAGATTTGCAAAAGTCGATATCTGGCTGAAGCTACAACTCAGAGATATTAGCAGATACTCAATATCCTCATTTCTTGCTTATTTAAGGGGATTTTTGCCTTCAGTCTTGTTTTCATCAAGTGGTTTGAGGTCAGGTGACTGATGTGGCCTGTCAAGATTATTCCAGCAGTCGGTCATAGAAAAAAACAAAAACAAAGAAAAACACTGGTTGCCTGTCTGTATGTTTAGTGAAGTAAAATTGGGGGATTAATGTAGAACACTTCACCCGATATGGATGTCAACAACCTCGTACATTAAAGCTGGAAGTCGACACTTTAACCTCAAAGCCACCGTTTCATTTCAAATCCAGTTTGCTGGAAAGGAGCCAGAAACAAAGGAAAACAGATCATCGTCCTAATGCTCTCTGACTGCAGTGTAAATTACCAGATGCTGAACAATTATCCTCATTTATAAAGAGATATACACACACACGCACGCACGCACACACAGCGCTCTAGTGTCTCACATCATGAGTCTATCACTACATAACCATGAGCAGCTCACAGGATAAACAAAAGCTTGAAGCCTGTTTGTTGACGAGGAAGCACTTCCTGCATTACTAAAATGTGAAAACAAGGATCACAGTGGATTACATGCAGTCAGAACGCAGAGCAAATACTGTCACAAATTAGTACTGGAGACAAAGTTCCATCCATAATACATACATAAAAACACTCATAAAAAGTGCAAAAACAAAACAAACTAAAAAGGCATCCAGAGAGTGCAGACGTCCACCAAGGCTGAATGGCATATTTTGCAAGGTTAACAAAAGCAAAAAATAAGTTGTGTTTTTGCCCTGTGATTTGAGTTCGATCCAAAATTTAATGCGTTCTTCCTTGGCCCACAGTACACCTTTCCAGTAAGTTTCATTAAAATCTGGCCAGTATTTTCTTTCTATAATCCTATAAACAAACTGAAACTCAGTACTGAAAAAAGTACTGAGTCTAATACTGGGAATGGTTTATAGACAGGAAACAACAGGGAGGTCATGAAAACAAATAGAAAGATTCATAAACACAGTCAAAAATATTTTAAAACATCCATCCCCAACAGCCGTAACTAACCCTTACTTGTTAACCAAAGGTTTCTGACTGGTAGAGTTTGCGGTGGCGGCTGCAGAGAGCCCAGGAGGCCGCGCTCAGACCCTGATGTAAAAAGTTGCTAATATAGAAAGACTAGCATGGAGGCTTGTTTACAGCTGAACAGCTATTGTAACAGAAGTAAACAAACACAAAAGATGGTAGGAAAGGGTTACAGGTCTCATAAAAAGTGCGCCAGGCTCTGAAGGCAATTTTGGTAGAGGCCAAACAGTAGCATTACATCCATCACATGATGCCCAGCGGCCCAAAAATACTTTTTTTCCCCATAAACTTGGAAAAGACACGTCAAAATCTGTGGACACATTTTTTTGAGTGTCACAGCCCCTGCAGAATAAACTTGTTTGACTATCAGAATTTGATCCATTCAGTCTGTTAACATTTGCCAAGTTTAGAAGAGTTGCATGATTTAGTAATTTTAGCCCCATTTAAGTTAGTGGAACAGCGAAACAGAAGTAGCCTTTGAGTCCCTGCTTTATGGGCCACAGAAACATCGCTGATCATCCGGGTAACTGTATATGGAGCAACTGAGATTTTTTGGCTTCATGCTCCGCTGTGCAACTTTTTATAGAAATTACCAGGGTCCCTTCTCTAAAGCTGTATCCAGTTCTCTTCATACATCCACGACACTAACATGCAGTGGCCAGACTGTCTACTAGAACTGAGGAGTATTGTTTCATTTTCTGCTCAGGAAGACTCTTTTCTGATTCATCTTTACATAGCAAATAGTTATTTGTTGCTACATTAATTGTGTGAATGCTGTATATAGCACATTTAAACTCTCTTTCTTTCTCTTAAAGAGATCAAACAGTTTGAAAAATGTAAGTTTACAAGTAGGAGAGGATCCAATGTGTTCAAAATATGTTTCATCATCTGGAGTTGAGCCACCACTTGCTGACAGAAGAATATGGCCCGACAGAAACGGAGCCAAGCTTTGAGACATGTACTGTATGTGTGGACATACTTGGAAAAAAACCCTCATCTTTGGCTTTGCTGCTACAGACATACTGAACTGTAGCAGAGCAATTATTTTAAAGAAAACATCAGTGCAGCTAAAGAGAGAGTGGGAGAGGTGTCCCAGAGGTCAGCGAGGCTACAATGGCGCTGCGAACAGGTAACACTGCTTTATTTGTCTGAGTAAATTGAGTAAAAGATAGGATGATGCAAATATAATCAAGTATACCGCACTTATAAAAAAAATATTCCTGAAATCAGAGATGAAGTAAAGCCTGGTATGAAATGCATTGTGGGGTTAAAAAAAAGGACCAGTACATATAGTTTCCTTGTCATCTGAAGGTAATTGACATGCTGGGCAGTTTTCTGTGTCCTTCTGACAATCTGTCTTGTACATGCGTGCCTAAAATTGTTACTGTAAGGAGGTGTCAGCCTCCCACTGCCGTTGCCAAGCTCTATTCATAGCTGATTAATAGTGTCATTAGTCTCTGTGCCAGAGGTAATGAATGGCTGGCATTAAGGCTTAACGAGGAAGGTTACTCTAGATCTGCATAATAAATCTGGGAAACCAATACGCAAAACAGTTGAGACAAAGACGTGCATAGCAAAGCATTCATCTTAATATTTAAAGGAAGTGAGAGCCCTTTCCGAAATTAAAATAATTGGAGTAGCGTTAAAGTTCTGATTAAAGCCTCATAACTTAAACTTTTATCTTGTGCTGCTAACTCCATAATCCTTTGCTGTGTTCCCAGGTGACTGTGGCTGTAAAGTTACGCCAAGTCGTTTTTTCATCATGTGTTCTGAGTACCCAGATAAGAGAGCCTACCTCACTGGCTCAGACGAACGCACCTCCACCAAGAGAGCATAAATCTACTGAACGCAGATATCTGCCAGAAGCACCCACAGCACTGTAACTACAGATAGCCTTTTCAGAGGGAATTCAGCAGGCCATGCCAGGCTCTTGCAAAATGGATTTTCTCAGAACTAGTTTCCATGTCTAATGTGGTTCGGTAATGATGAGTGCATAGGACACAGATCCCGCACAATGCTAATGGTCCATTACTGAGTCACTACTTTTATCTGCCATAGAGTGAATAGAGCATGTGTGAACAATGTACTCAAAGAGCTCCGTCCAGAGCCTTCAAAGAGCCGACACAAAGCAGACTGTCGATTAGGACTGAAAGTCTTTGTCATGCTTCATATGAACATGTGATAGTCGCATGAAGGGAAAATGTGGGACTATGAACTAAACTGCACAGATCTGGGTTTGTGGTTGAAGGACATCGAGGTAAATCCTTCTGGACAAAGACAAAAATGCACAGAGATATATGTTTACATGCAAATCAATATTCCACTATTATCCTGATTATGAGAATATTCTGAATTATTGAGGGGTCATGGAAACAGTATAACAGTATTCTGCGCTGATATTACAAATTATATTTTTTTCTGAATGAAGCCTCTTCTGGGACATATCGCCCCTGCTGAAAAATCAGCCTGACCAGCTTAAGGTGGTTAAGCCTGTTGACCAGCTTGTTTGATATTTTCGCATAATTTTGATGGTTTATCTGGTCACACCGGCTTGTGATGGTCACTCTAGCTGGTTTATCTATTGAAAGTCCTGTAAAACTGAAACCAAATCATGACCTTGAGTATGGAGAAATAACGGTGACATGAAAAGCAATGGGCATAAACCAGTTAAGTCTACTTTCATGGGATATGAGTAGCTTGACAAACTGGTCACACCTGCATGTCCACCTGATGGCTGATATGATATTGGGCCTGAGACACAGAGCCCACGACAGACTTTTGAAATAACTTAAGTAAGACAAGTAAAAGAAGCGACGCAAGGAAACTTTCATATTAAAAAAATATAAATATATACATTTTTTACAGTGAAAATTTGGGTTCTTAACTGGATTGTGGCCCAAAATTGCTGTTGTGGTTCAGGCTCTTGGGTTGGGCTTTGACAATGTAGGGTCGGGCATGATGAAAGCTTTAGTTTGCACGGTCCAACGAGTCAGTGAAAACTGGTATGAAAACTGTGAAAAAAATCTTATTTTGATCCAAAGAGCAAAATGGCACAAAGGGGCTCCAGCTGTTCCACGTTTTTCATATTTTGACATGATTAACGACATGTTAGGGCACATTATTCGGAGTATGCAGAGCTGCATATAATCAGGAATATTAGAGCAATATTCATTTTCATTAGCAATGTAAACAACTCAGGAGAAATAGTCTTTTTTTTAAAATAAGGGACAAAAACTGAATATTTTGTGCATGTAAAGTCATTAAAATGTAAAGACAATGTAAGCAACAACAGAACACCTCGACACATGCTCTCATGGTTTCTCAAGTAAATGTGGAGGAAAACTGCTGGTACTTCAGAGCAACTGCTGACAACTACAGCTGCTTTTTTCCCCTACACCCCTCTCGCACCCCTCGCTCTCTTTCAAGGTAAGACTGAAAAGATGAGCGAGGCTGACAGCTCGTGACATTTGAGCATCTCCTTAACTCACCGACAAAGGAAACTGAGTCAGAAAGAAAAGACAAATGTTTCAAGTGAAGACAAAGTGAGAGGTGAGGAGAGAAACGAGGGAGCGCTAGAAAAAGGCTGACCAAGCACAGGTTTTTTTGTTCTCTTCGTTTCCTCTCAACTAACTTGTCGAGAACAATAATAAACTAAATTTTAAACACAATTTTCAACAGTTACAAAGTGCTTTACAAGCAATACAACAATAAATGAAAAGCAATTAAATAAACAATAAAAATGTGAGGTATTTATCAACAAAGCATGAAAGTGCTTTGTGCACCAAGGGGGAATAATTAAATCCCTTCTCATTACACCGCAGGGTGACCTCCTTGTTAGGAGTCTAAGATTTGACTTGGAGACCTTTCCTGCACCTTGTATTGTGTAAACCTTATCACTGGCCGAGGGGAAACTGACACATACAGTATCAGATTGGTGGAGCGTATCAGCAGCTGCACACACACCCTCTCACTGTTATAATCAGAGACTGTCAAGATTAAAGAGCAGCTCCAACCTCACAAAAGCTCAAAGTGACGAGGTGTTCCAACACGCTGACATAATCCGAAAAGAAAAAAAAAGGCGCTTTGTGCCTCAAACTGATTTTCAAAAAAAGTGAAACAACATCTGCTCCACATTTCTCTCCATCACTTTCTCGGGCACATTCACCACTGCTGAGAAATGTTTAAAATCTTGCATGTTCCCCGAGAGAGAAATAAGCGTTTATTAATTAAAAGAAACACATTTCAATCCCCAAAATGAAAGTTCTCCTCATTAAGACTTGAGTGGTTGAAATATTTTTTCTTGAACAGTTTTTAGGGTGATGAAGATGCTGATGGTGGGGCCAGAGGGGACACATCAAAATCAGACAAATTTAAGGAGCAGTGTGTTGGATTTAGGAGAATTAAGTGGCACCAAGCGGTTAGGACAGCAGATTGCAACCAGCTGAAATTTCTCTTAGAAAGTTAGAATTTCTTTCATGTTCACTGTTTAGGAGGTTTGAAGCAGGAGCCGAATTATCAGCAGAGGTCTCTTCCTCCTTAATACAAATGGACCTGGTAAATAAACTGGTAAAACACTGAAAAAAGACGTTACAAATCAGTGTTTTTTCAACACTGTTTGACAGACATCTTGTCTAGCACCTGCTAAAAAGTGCTCGCCTTTTTTCTCAGATAATTTAAGAGATCCAGAGTCCGTATTCACAACCATTTTCAGAAACTTTAAAAGAGCTCCTAACTAAGCTTTAAAGATTATAGAGAGGAGTCCTCGCTTAGGAGAGATTTCTCAGAGTAACTCTAAGAGGAAGAGAAACAGATGTGATTGGTTGTCACAGACATACCCTTTTGTGAGCCTGCAACGTGTGGGCACCCAGTGGAAATGAAATGAACAGCGTCATCTACTCTGCAGCATTTCATTTACTTACTGTAATCCAGCTTTTGGAGAACATTTCTCCTACCCCCAAGTTTTGTGAATATGGCCCCTGACAGTTAGGTGGTTTTTACCAGGAGTGAAATTATCCACAGATATTTCTTCTCAAAAACAAACTGACCCGGTGATTTGAACTGTTAAAACACCGGATAAAGTGGTTTCACCTTAAAAATGTATTGTTTTTTGGATTGGGCCCATGTGAAAATGCAAATGGCCCCAGCCAGTGTTAGGTTTGTCTTTTCTGGGCTCCCACGAAAGCATGGCGCTGCAACACGATGAACTCTGTGGACAAAGACCCGCTCTTTGTTTAGATATAAACGGCTCATTCAAAGGTAACAAAAACCGTCAATTCCTATTTTCAGGTGATTATTCACTGAAGAGAACATACTTATTATGATATTGAATTTCAGCCAATATAGCCCCATAAATCCTACACACTGGACATTTACCAGCAATAATACTGAGAGATCAGCACTTTCATAGTCGGGTACAAAAGACTGAAAAATAGGCCGGCTAACACTCCCAGTGCTGCATGTTTCACAGCGCAGAAAGTGTAAAGGTCAACATTCTCAAAAAAAATGTATAAAACAGCAAAACACAGAGTCTCTGCCTCAATGAGCACAAACAATAAATGCCGTTACAAAAGGTTCGGGGTGGGTCACAGATGTATTTATGTCTCTGCACTCCCTAAACACTTCTGTGGTGTCGGAGACAAAGTGGGGTGTGAGAGAGGACGCATCTGATAGATCCGCAGGCCTCCTGGATGCCATGTGGTGTTGCAGGATAGTCTTTCTATTCATCAGGCGGCTCAAACCTCCTGAAGCCTCAGTGTGTTCTTGTTTATCAACCAGAAAAGCCACCTCTTTGAAAACCCTGCAGCAAATTTCCCCTTAAATGCCAGAGTTTGTTCAGTTTTACATATATCTTGCTTTTCACATCCAAAATCAACATTCTCAAATTCCCTGCGGGACTACATAAACAAGGAGAAGGCATTTGTATGGGATATGTTTTGGATGGGATGATGTCTGGGTTTGCATCCACTCTTGGCCCTCCAGCAATTTACTTTCTGGTAATTTGGTTTTCATGGAAAAAAAAGGCAATCCCTGCTCTTGGTTCTCAAAATAAACAAACAGACGGATTGGATGTGTGGGAATGTGTAAAATGCCATATATGTTTTACTGAGAAAAAAAACAAAAAACCCTCAGAAGATCATCAGATCTCAACATATAGAACAGGGATGCTCAACTTGCTTTGCTTGGGGGCCACTTTTGCAAAATGGCAAGAGGCCAGGGGCCAGTCGCAGCAGCCTCATACTTATTTCTAGGATTTCGGGACACTTCTAGAAATTTAGGAAGATTCAAGGATTTTCTGACATTTCTAAGATTTTAGGATGTTTCTATGATTTTTGGACATTTGTCTGCTTTCAGGGTCTTTGCAGGATTTTAGGATATTTCTAAGATTTTCTGAAATTTGTAAGATTTTATGATGTATCTAGGATTTTAGGATGCTCCTAGGCTCCTAGGGCATATCTCGGCTTTTAGGACATTTTTAGGATTTAAGGATATTTATAGGATTTCTGGATGCTTCTAGGTTTTTAGGACATTTCTAGGTTTTTGGGAGGTCTCTGTGATTTAAGGACATTTCTGGGATTTCAGACATGTCTAGGATTTCGGACATGTCTAGGATTTATGAACATTAGAGGTTTAGCTAGAACCTCTGTCAGGGGCATGGGGGATCCTCCACTGGCACTTTTTTGATAGACAAGCCCCATTTTGCTGCTTTTTATGCACTCTGGTACCTTTTGTACACTGAAGTACAAAAATAATGTTTCTTTTTTTTCTTTGGGCCATAAGTTGAGTATCACTGACATAGGGGAAAACTAACAGTCTTATCTGAAGATGACAACAGTAACTGAATGGGGTCGGGTACATCAATAATTAATCATCCTCTGTTTGTACATGCAGCGTCCTTTCACCATCAAACACATGTACCCCCTTGATCCGTGAGTCACTGGTGAGTTAATATGGGTGTGATTGCTTTGTTTCCCCGAATGCCTTGCTTCAACATACACACACACTCAAAGAAACATGCACGATCATGAGGCCAACAGCTGCTTGCTCAGACTCTGTATGCAAATGAGGACGTGTGACTTTGGGATCCAATGAAACCCCCCCCCCCCCCCCCCCCCTCCAACTCCCTTCCCACTTTGACGAATCTACATCATATGCATCACATGCTCTACATGCTGGCTGGGAGAGGAAAGCGAGGCCTCTTGGGTTCGCCTTTCAAGCTGATCAAAACAGCCGAGGATGCTACACATCTCCCGAGCATTTTGCCACCAATGACCAGCACTGGAAACAAAACAAGCTTTTCTCTCCAGCACTGCCTGCCTTTGTATCTTAGTACCTCGGAGGTACACGAATACAATTCAACCTTTCTGGGGGAACAGAGCCAGCCTGGGATGAAGTAATTGATTTCAGAGAAAGCCCGTGTAACAGTGTGTATGTGTGGATACATGCACTTGCAACGTTTTATGTATAAAGTGAGTGGAGCTGAACAACCAGGGAAGGGCTGAAAAGGTCAAATAGGATGTTTGCAGAAATGGGAGCAGCTGCACCCCCCTTGGGAGACTCTCTAACAAACAGGCCCAGCTAATCAGACTCCTACCAATAAAGCGGCCTCCCTGGGTTAGACCCACTGAGAAGCGCCTATTGCATAGCGCTCGCAGCCAGCGGGGTGCCCACAACCCACTGTGACGTTACTCACTATTCTACTTTTAGCTTATGGAAACTGGGAGGCTCAGTGGAAGAAGGGGGGGGGGGCTAACTGGAAAAATAAAAGTTCCAGCTTTGGTGGCGCCGCTCACAGGGGTCAGCTGCCTGCAGCTAAGGGAAGGGTGTGAAGGGAAAGTGATGTTTTTGTGCCATGTGGTACTTCCAATTACTACACCCAGAGGACTGTGCACGTCCAAAAACATCAGATCAGCATCCTGGATGAGTGTGTGTTGGAGGCGGATGGTGTTATATCGTAAATAAGGGCGCGTGGTAGTGAGTAAAACAGACTGTCAGGAAAAGGCAGATCTCTCACACATACACGCAGCCAGGTTTAAAACTGGTGTTGATAACAAGACTGACCTTCAAAAAACAGCACTGATGCAGAAGCTGAAGGCTACTTTTTAACCTTTTTTCTCTCTTTCCTGTGCAAAACAAGAGCAAAATAGGCACCCATAACATTTTGCAGTTAGCATTTAGGCGACAGACCATTTATAAATGAGGCAAAGCCTTTCACCACGGTCGAGTAAATACAACCCATAGTGAAGTTCAGCCCGTGCTGCGAGAGCCTCGGCTTGTAAACACACACACACACTCAGCATCGTCCCTGAGAGACGGAGCCACAACACAAACACTTACTTTGCCATCAGCGCCCGAATAAACAGCAATTTGGTGGAAGCTGATTTCAGCACTTCACAATCAATTTAGGCTACAATCCCTCTGATCAGCTTCCTACAGCCCCCAGTGGGGGAACACATTCACTAATCACTATCACTAACACAGAGTGTGTGCATGGCAAAGAGGTTTCATGTGTGTACAGCAGTTAAGACACTGTGTGCATATTTTTGGGGCTTCATCCCCAAATTTGAATTTCAATATATTTTGCTTAGAGGCAGAATTCAGTATTCACATTTACATATAATTAATATTCGCCATCAAATGTCCCTGATTTGTTTTTTATTCCCTTTTCATGATCATGAGCACTTACATATATAACTACAATCCTTTGTTTAATCAACTATATCACCCCAATATTAAATGCTACTCAAGACTGTAAGTTAAGATAAGATACTTATTAATATAATATTAATTTATAATGGCGCTGGCAGTGTAGAACAGAACCTGCAGCTACATGGTGTCGCTGTAGCAGAACAGGTAAATTTGGTGTTAACTGATGTTTTTTAAGGATTCAACTTCTTTCTCTAAGGCATTTTCATCCCCTAGTTGCACTTTATTAGCTCATGCATAGAGCCAACAACCGCTCCTCTCCCTTTTTATGCTTCTTATCTCTGTTTCTGCGGCATCACGCTCATGGGATGTTTATTATATTGACTTTTGGAAATTTTGAAAATAAACAACCCCCCCAAGGCTGTAGCCTCAAAAATTACCATAGAATTGAATCAATATGTCTCTAAATAAGACTGGACATCACTACCAAAGCTAAACAATTACTTGATTAAATTGAAGACATTTGGACATTTCTGTAAGAATTGCATTTTTCAGCGATTGTATGGTGAGCACTTATTTTATGGAAACTGCTCAGAATCGACCTTATTGTCAACAAACATGTGAAAGCCATACATGCATTGGATGCGTAAGGTCTCTAGTTTGAGGCTGTAAAGTTTCATGAGGGTGCGATTATCACGGATGAGACAAAAGGTCATTTTATACAGTGAAATCCATTAAAAAAAATGGTCTCACTACAATGGCATGGTTACTATGGGGACCGGCATCATTACACCTGAATGCAATTGGGCTCATTGAATCCACAAGAGACTCAGCTTTCATAAGGGGAAACGAACACTTTTGTACTACATGCAAAAAAACTGCATAAGATTAGCATAAAGTGGGCATGTCTGTAAAGGGGATTCCTTTGTCCTCTAGTTTCACATGACACCATTATCTTCACTGCAGCTTTAAAACTCAGCCTGCTACAGCCTCTGAAAGACAGTTATGTTGCCCGAAGACACTGCATTCCCTCACAGTATTAGAGGTTAAAGAAAAAGTCAGAATCCCCTGATTGCAGCTTCCTAAAGATGAATATTTTCCATCCCTCTATAAAAGCAAACCAAACATCTTTGGATTGTCAACAAAACAAGACATTTGAGGACATCATCTTGGACATTTTTCACCATTTTCTGACACTTTATAGACCAAACGACTAATTGATTCATTCAGGAAATAATGATGAATCAACAATGAAAATAATTATTAGCTGCAGCGCTATTTACTGCTACTGTACATGCATGTAGCCACTTCTGTACATCTGGTATAAGACGGAAATGTAGCGAGGAACAAAGACAGTCAAAGCAATCGAGAGCGACCTTGACATAATGATTGCTGCCTTGGATGAACAATGACAAACAATTCAGTTGGCTCAATCAGTAAACACAATGCATCCCCGTGACATCATGCAGCCTTCATAAAGGCAAACATCATGCAGTCACAGAAGTGTGACCATATGTGTGCGCGTGCATCCCAGCAGTACATGACATGCTGTTTAACTGTCACATTTTCACACCGGTGCCTGCTGTTGAACTTACGATGCAGAGTGTGCCAACAGCAAACATGGTGCGCAGCCCTGCACTGTGCTGACACATTCACATGCTCACAACGTTACACATTTGCTCCTGCTGGCCCGGCCATGACCCCGCGAGCAGATGATGGAGCACACCGTATTCCCTGAAGTGGGCCTGAGCTTTTATTCAGTGCGACTAGAGTCTGGCTGGAGGGAAGGGTCTTTTAGCAGCCTATTCTCACTTCTTGATTTGAACAGGGAATAAGGGTGGCGCTCGGATGTAGTGGTAGGATGCCCTGTCTGTGGCTTGTCTGCTACAAATGTATTAGGGGGATTTTTTGATATGATTTTTTTTACTGCTCTGCCTTCTTGACTGAAGCTCTTTGTTGTTAAATAATGATCCAGTACATTTTATATGATATGGATTCATAATAAATATCTTTCCTCAACACCAGCTAGAGGCGCTGCTGCCACACTGACAGCAGTACTGGGACCTCCTTTTAAGTGTCTCTCTTTGCTTTCAATTCAATATCAATACAAATACATCTTGATTTGTATAAGAAGAGGATAACATCAAGATATATTATACATAAATCCCGCTCTGCTCTACACACAGTGATGTTTCTCGGCTGCTGTGTTCCCGTCTCTCATGTGTATCAGTACTCCATGTGGAAATAATTACTGCTCATGTTGAAACGATGGTGTCAATATTTGAGTGCCTGTTTGTGTTACAAATCTGCTGCAGATATCAGCTCTGTTTGAAATAAAAAACAAACATCTCTTAAGGTTTATGTTTTGAACATAAGGTGGAAGAGTTTGAGGCTTTCTCGGCTTTTTGTTGCTAACGCAGCGAGCAGAATTGCTTCTGGCAACCAGCTCCATAACATCTTTCTTTGGCCGGGTTGTGTTCACTTTATGGTCAGCTGAGCCGCCTGTAATGGCTGTGGTCTATTTATCTGTATTTTTACATTGTGGTTGTTTCTTGCCAATAGTTTTCTTGTGGGCTGATATTTTATTTAAGGCTGATTTTCTGTGTGGCTCCAGATGACTGCGATGTATCTGCCTTCATTCATTTTCAATGAGAGAAGCTGTTGGCTGCGATCATATTCTGGTATTTCAGTTTGTTTAAAGGTGTGTAGGATTTAGTTGTATATATTGACAGAAATGGAATATAATATTCATAACTGTGTTTTAATTAGCTTATAATCACCTGAAAATAAGAATCGTCGGGTTTGTAGCTGTTTATATCTACATTTGGAGCAGGTTCTCTTCCTCTGAGTCCGCCATGTTGTTTCTACAGTAGTGCAGAACGGACAAATTAAACACTAAGCCTTTTACACTGCATGTCCAAGGTGGGATTATCGTGCCGTAATGCTGTCCAGCCCTCACGCCACCTCGCCGTTCTTTATACAAGGTAGGATCATGGAATGGGGTGACAGAGTTGTCTTGCTTTTAATCTGCCATGGGTGGAAGCAACTGTGCCGAA
This sequence comes from Plectropomus leopardus, assembly GCF_008729295.1. Classification (NCBI taxonomy): domain Eukaryota; kingdom Metazoa; phylum Chordata; class Actinopteri; order Perciformes; family Serranidae; genus Plectropomus; species Plectropomus leopardus. The sequence goes on from NC_056463.1 coordinate 7,814,044, forward strand.
ATGGTGTCTGCATAAACAGGACCTCACTACAAGATGTCACTAAGTCCTTTGCACAAGACCTTTAAGCTTTGCGTCTTTGCAGAGATTTGTTTAGATTCATTTTGAAAATTATTTCTCCAAATTGAGTTGTTGTACTAAGAGTACAGAAGTTCAATGTCGCCTCTAATTACTTTGTTTTCACAACTGAAGTTAAACTTCCACTTGATTTGCTTTCATGTGTTGTAAATTAGTGACATCTAAATAAAACTTGTGTGGGTTTTCTTGACATCTGGATCAACCCCGAGGCATAATCTTTATTAGGTGATAACTGTCTTGGCCCAGATCAAAGCAAATGAGAGTCGGTGCTTCCATCTAATTTCAGCTGTTAACGGCGGCGCTATGTCATCTGCAAATACTGTAGTAGACTGGGTCTCGGTGTCATTTCACGGGGACGTCTGATGCTCAAGTCGGCTGTAATTAATTGATTTACTAATGAAGTTACGGTATGTGCGACTCTCTAAATAACCCTTCCAGTAGCTCCCTGTCCCTGTCACTTTGTCAGGCTGCAGCTTTGGGGACAGCACACGTCAGGTTATCATGCCAGCGCTCCTGATGCCTGCACTCAGAAACACACTGAGTGATGGAGGAGACGCGGGAGACACGGTGAGCACTCAGGCAGCGATGAGGCATCTCCATCTCTCAGTGGGGGTCTAGTACCTCTGATGGGAGGGGAGGACAGGACTCTTCTGTTTGCTGCCACAGGTCTAAGAGAGGGGGAGGGAAAACTAATGGCAGCATGGCTGGATGAAGGGGAAGATGAAGGGAGAGGAGGAGGGATACAGGTTGAAAGAGTGAAGCCGAGAGAAAGGGAAGCAGAAAGAGATGAAAGAGAGGGAGGGATCTGCCTGTTTAAGCTTTGGATTCATCAAAAGCTTGAAAAAATACATTTGCATCAGCAGTAGTGCGTCATCTTTTTTTCGTCAGAAAACAATATGAATAATAGCCAGAGACACCAGCCTTTAGAATAAAGAAGCTCTGCTGTGTGTAGCACCATTACACAGCATCAAGCATCGACTGATGTTTTTTATGTATGTTATCCTTTACCTGAGGATGGCTGAGTGAAATGCTTCCCTCTCATTCATCTCAACAGCCTCTTCAAAAACTGAGACACACCAAACCAACATGAAAGAAGTAGTGTGGCAGTCATGACGCCTGTGTGTCCACAAAAAACAGTTGCACTTGAACACACCACAAAGACTACAGTCAAAGGCCAACAAGCATGTAAGTCTTGTGCTGATGACTACATTCAGCGCTAGCGTCTGCGCAGTATCGATCTCTGTGGTGGGGAAGTTCCCGCTCAAACACCCACTCGACCAATTGCAAGCAGCCCCACTGAACACGAGTGCCTGGACTGGCAATCATTGCGAGAAAAACCTTTTTTGCCGAATTGAATAAGAACCGAACTTAACAGAAGCAAGGTTATGACCTGTACTGCAACCAGCCACCAGGGGGCAATCGAGATCATCTTTATATACAGTCTATAGGATGGATAAAAAACACTAGTTAGCCAGTTAGCACATTACTTGCACAACTTAGTATTTAAAGAACAAAGCATACTTACAGAGTGCCAAAAAAATAACACAAACATTTACTAACTGCGCTGACTTCTGTGTGAAAGTGACAGCCGACATGGCGGGACCATGGTGGAAAAGGGCTGTGTACATATGCTGCGCTCAAACACAACTTGTGAGCTCGTAGTTACGGCATGGGAAGTCATGTACACAACATACTTGGCATTCAAGTGGTTAAGCCGTGAAAGCACCGCTGCTGCAACATGGACGCTGCTGTCGACATCTAGGGGCCCACTGAGGCTAACAATTTAACAAGCTAGTGAGCGAGTAATATAATGCAGCAAATGCAAAGACAGAGTGTCTAAGAAAACAAAGACAATCACAAAGACTCTATACAAATAAAATGGTAATATATTAACTGACCATCTGCAAAAAACTTAGCATCCACAGCCTGTGCCGTTTCTGAAAATGTCAGAAAATCCATCAAGACTCATGAAATCCGAGCTGCCAGTTACGAGTTTTTAAACACCACATGACTGAGGTGTAATATGGACTTAAGTCCTGAACACGGTAAACACAACCTCAAATGAATGCACCAATATTCCACGCCAATGCTGTTGTGTTACACGTAACAGCACTTGTGCATCGTTTGGTTCAGTGTAAAACACCTAAAATCAGCAGATCTTCTTTACAGCAGTGTTATAGAATCTCTGTTTGAAAAATGGCTTATGAAATTGCCTTGCAACAGTTGCGGCTCAAGCAGCATGAGAGCTCAGAGCTTGAACATCCAAACAAGCTTTCAGCCTCTCCAGTGAAGTACTTGGCTTGGGCACTAGGAGGCAAAAAGTCAAAACATTATTCATGTGAGCAGTGGGAATGGAGAGAGTTGAGGAGAGATGGAGGGAGAGATACAAACTCAGACGGAGGAGTATTTCCATATTAAAGCCAGCACAGCATATGGAAGGAGCAGAAATAAGTATTCAGATGCAAATGGAAGTGCATCTCTCGGATTTATGCAAAAATAAAAAAACAAAAACCATGCACTTAAGGGCAAACAGCAAAGTGAGTGCACCCGCGTCTCATTTGTTAGCCAATGTTGAATGCAGATCTGTGAGTATTTTTTATATTGAGCTTTTACTGCAGGTGATTGAATCTTAAACGCCATTTTTCAACAAGTGGGCATCTAATAAGAGTTCCCAGGCTCATTTGTGGTCTTGGGCTTTCCGATTGTTAAAATAAGTACAAATAATGCTGGCAAATGCGCTTTAGCTTTTCTTTTCTGAAAGAAAATGTTAGTCCCATCCCAGCCCATGCTTAAAACGAAATATTTGTTTCAGCTCTGCTCCTGATCTCAAAGAACGACACAAAAAGCAACCGCACTGCAAAGACTGAGCATACATTTTAGTTTGCCACCTTACCAAACTTCAAACAGCCTTACTCTTTGTTCTGCATATGGATAGATGACAATCATATAAACAAGTGCTTTGTCTAGGCGTGTACAGCTTCAAAGTTGAAAAGCATGACCCATTTCCTCTCCAAGCTGTAATTGCCGCCTACTACAGTATCATGCATAAATGCTTCACATAATCATGTGCCTGGAAAAGGCCACAAATTGTTGCTGCACACTGTCTATAGATGACACGTGACGATAATCCCTTAAATAGCATATCCTCTGCAGCTGACTAACCTCCCTCATGAACATTTTGACAATAAGGTCTACATGTTAACGGCAAACTGCCAGCAGAGAATCATCACAGTGTTAATTAGAGGTTGTATTTATAGAGAAGTGAGGAAAGAGCGGGCCAATCTGCCAAGAATGTGACAAAACCTCACACAGAGTATGCATTTGTTGGATCGGACTTGTTCTGATCAGAACGTATTGATTTCAAGTCCTGCATATGTAGGCTTGTTATAATACAATGAACTTGAGTAGACTTAAAGGGACAGTTAATCCAAACATTAAATATACATATATTTTCTCTTACCTGTAGTGCTATTTAACGATCTAGATTGTTTTGGTGTGAGTTGCCGATTGTTGGAGATACTGACGGTAGAGATGTCTGCCTTCTCTCATATATTATCCAATATTATTTTGTCTAGGTGTGTACAGCTCGCACAAAATAAAATAATATACATTCTCAGGGACATTGTTATCCTCAGGGACTGTCCGAAATTCCTATGGCACATTCGTCTGTTCATTCATTTCAATGAACAGACAGTCCATTTCTTCAACAGCCCTTAGGCCCAAAAACAAATGACCATTTCTCAGGAGTCTTGTTTCTCTATAAAGATACACACCTTTAAAACCCCATCGCAAAAACAAAAAACAAGTTTGCATTGTAAGTTTCTTCAAACCAGGGATACTTTACATTTGTTGACTGGCTTTGGTGAATGTTTGGTTAAGTATAGTCATAAAAACACTTTGTTTAAGTTTGGAAAATATCACATTTTGGGTTAAAACATCAATTTTCAGTGGCACAAAAGATGTTGGAGAAGCAGGGAACGGTTGGTGGCACAAACACTGCTGGGAAAAGCTGTGAAGGGTCAGTAAAAACACTTGTAAACACCACTGGAAACTGAAACTAGCTGCAGGAAGTGTGTATATTTTCAGAAAAACATGAATTTGGAGCAATGGGCATTTATTTTTGAGATAACAGGCTTTTGGTACAATGGGACATTTATTGGACAATTGGGCTTCAGTATTTTGGGGCTTTGGAACGATGGCAGGGCGCTGTCCTCCCTGACTGAGCTGTAATGTTAGCTAGTTCAGAGGTGAGCCAGCAGTAAATACACACTTCCTTCCGCACGTTTAAACGGTTGGCAAGTGTAGTTGGAAAGAAAATATTTCCTACATGAAACTGCTCATAACGAGGTCTGTGGATTATTTTGAGCAACTTTAGGCACCACAAGCCGAGGGCCATCTAGTTCCATTATATTGGAGAGAAGGCAGACACAACACTTGGCAACTCTCCCTAAAACAATCTAGATTGATAAATAGCGCTACAATTAAAGGACGAATATGTATTTTTGATTTTGTAGGTAAACTATCCCTTTAAAATCTGTATTATTTATGAAAAACAAGAAATTATACAGCATTTGTCAGAGTGAAAAGTCTAAATCACATGATTTCTTGCATTCTCTGTGGCTTAATGTGATGACTGTAACTACAGCGCTAGAACTTCATAAACTGCGAGCACTTCCAGAAGACGACGTCTGAATGTGGCAGCTTTACAAGGGACATTAAGAGGCACTTACTTTGCCTGCAGCACACTGCATAATTAGTTCCCCTTGAGGTCCACTTTTGGCTTTTGTGCTCCTATTTACCCACATCTGTTTGCAACTAGTTGACCCATATTGCACATGGCTGTGGAATGTCCAGGAAAACTGTTTGTGACTGCAATCTGAGGCCCTATTTTTGACCTCCACTCCCACAAAAAATGTGTTTTCTGAATCTCTATCTCTGAAGCAAAATGAAATAAGACTTTGAGGAAAAAGCTTTCTGCTGAAGTTTCTTGTGTACTCACTCATGGTCATATGATCTGCTGTAGTGGAGATCAAAGCCAGTGGTATTGATACACAGCACATATCACTATAAATAACAGTCAAGATACTGTGCATATGCTAACAGCTGACAGCTGACCTTTTTCCATTCCACACATCCACAAGTGGGAATCATCAGCGGAGCCACATTTAACTGCAGCTGGCAGCGTCAAGATGCAAAGATTAGGAGCACTAATGAATATTAGCCAACGTGCAGCCGCTGGGTGTTTAGATGCAGTTCAACCCCATTGATTTCCCTGTTGGGTGAAGACAACTTTATCCCTGTGGCAAGTCCCCGGCTTATCTCCCCCGACTGCAAGGCAGCTGACAGACAGACCGGGTGTTTTCTGGCCCTGTTTCAGGATGATTCAAGCCTGGCAGGTGTGAGCGGGATACCTGACCGAGACGAAACACACAGGGGCAGCAAAGAGCAGGAGTGTGTGGACAAAGATGCCCAGCTGTGAGGGGGGGGTGGCCACATAGAGGGGAATTTTCAAGCCAGCACAATTAGCATAAAGCCCAGTGTGTTGGATTATCACAGAGAGCAGGTGGCTGTGGAAGACAAGGAGAGAGTAAGTGAGAGGAAGAGGGGAGGAAGGTGGCAGATGGCTGCAGAATCGAATGTGTCCAGGAGGAAAGAGACGCGAATATGACAGAGGAGAGACTCCTAGGAGGGAGATACAACTCTGCTAGAACTTGGAGAGATTCATTTCAATCTCACATCGCAGAGCCGTACCCACAAAGCACTAATAGCTGTAGAAAATGAGCTGATTTCGAACATGTTCTCACTGATTCACCATTGCACCTCTGAGAGAGGAAATTACTTTGACACAGTGAAGCAAGCATTCGCAGAGAGCGCTGCAGTGGATGTGTCTGTACAAGCACCAAACGTCAATAATTTACAGGGAGAATAAACAGCATCGCTGCGACTTGAGTTATTTTCTAGATCTATCATCCGAGACTCTGATGATGACTGGATAATAAACTGATGAATAAACAGGAACCTGGGAAACTTTCTGCCGGTGAGTGTGTTTGGATTACTGAGACAAAGACGGAGGTGCACACTCAGAAGTAAGAAAAGAAAAGATTCTCTGTGATCTTTATGGATTAAACAGAGATTAATTTCTTCAAAGCCCAGCTCAGGGCAGACCCCGTGCACAAGGCCAGCTGCCGCAGTAATTCATCCCATTTATCTCCAACTCAAACAAAAAAAAAGAAAAGACTTGGGGCCATGCAAAGTGGCAACGCCCTTATCAATGGAGTCAAACAAAAATACACAATGAGCTGCAGGTCATCATTATTTCTGACTTACTGTCCTCCAATCAGAGGGGGTGTCACAGCTGGGGGGACACCGGTTGGACACCACTATGCTAATCCATTAGCCACCTGCTTCGAGTGAGGAGGAGTTCACGCCTGATTAAATTTTGCCTCCCTCAACAAAACAGAAGAGTCTGACTTTAATATCAAGAAAATACACAAAAAAACACCTGATTCGTGCTGTATTATTCTTTTACCTCCATTCGCCTCATGGTTTTATTGTTCCTCCATTTCCAACCTTATTTTATTTAAATGATGCTTTTTAGTGAAATTGTGTCTTGGTTATCATCTTAAATATCTTGTTTTCTTGTTTGGCGGAGAGGTTTTCACGAGCCCCCTGGGTTAGACTATGATCATAATGACTGCGCAAATGATCTCAAATTTAAGTTGTATTACATTTTCTCCAATGATCAGAGGTAATGAAACTAAATTACCTCAAGTAGGATGCTAAAATCATTTTCTACATTTGCTTCTATTTTCGGGTACTTAGTTTTCTGTGCCTCAAGACATTGTCCTTGCTATCTGCTTTTGTTGTACTCTGCACTCAGCAGATCTACTCCAGGAATTACTGTTCAACCCTCTCCTTTGAATTTAAAGGTCCAGTGTGTACGATTTAAGGGCATATATTGGCAGAAATGGAATATGATATCATAAGCATGTGTCCTTTATTGTATAAAACGCTGAAAATAATGATCATTATGTTTTTATTACCGTCGAATGAGCTGTTAATATCTACATAGACAGCGGGTCCTGGTGTACGAAGATTGCCATGTTGCACTGTTTTGTTACTATAGTGGCCCAGAACGGACAAACAAAACACTGGCTCTAAATATCAGGGCTTCTGGACAGCTGGTTGATATGTGCTTGTCCGAACAAATTCTCATCTGTCAAATGACCACTGGTGTTACTTTCATAAGGCCATGTGTCCACCAAAGTGTTTCTCTACCTAAATGGAAAAGGCAGTTGTTGTCCAGCATTTTATTTGTCCCCTGTGATGTTTGGTCTCTGTGTTATTTGTCCCACCCCTTGTCTACTGTGATTAGACGTCTGGTGACAGTGACGAGTTTTAACCAAAGTTATCAGAATCAGTTTCAGACTTATTTTACTACGTCTTCAAAATAAATACTCAGTTCATGGCTGAATTAAGCTTCAGACAGGAATAATTTCACCGGAGTAGATTTTTTTTCTCCCATCATCCCATTGATTGGTTGAAGAGGAGGTTGACTAAGATTTTCTTTGGTTGAATACAGTCCTGCTACACAGGGACGCGGTAGTTAGCAGCCCGAGTCTCGGAAAAAACTTTTTTTTCTTCCTTTTTTTAAAAAACTTGTTTTGTTTTGTTTTGTTTTTTTAACATGAAACTGCATATTTAGTGTTTGTCGTGATTTAAATGTCTGGATCATAAATTATTAGAGAAAAAGGTAAGCGCACATCAGGTGGTGCTGGGCTAGCGGCCTGTGACCGACATTTCAGACAGCGTCAGGAAAACTAAGGTTTGTAAAGTGAAACTGCTTTATTCAATGTTTTTACCAGTTTTAATCACCTGGTCTGTTTGTTTTGAAGAGGAAGAGACCTCTGCAGATTATTTGGCTCCCATTAAAAACCTCTGATGGGAATTCTTACCAGGAGAAGTCCCAGCTATCTGCAATCCTCACCACTACATGCCACTTTATCCTGCTAAATCCTACACACTGGACCTTTAAATCAAAGTACAATAAGAGAGACTATGGTGCAGCTGTCCAGGCGCTCTCACTTTACCAGCATGTGTGTTCATATTTAATGCCGCTGCATCAAAGCATGAGCATTGTGTGAAGCTGCTTTCCTGAAGTCCTCATAACATTTCTGTAGCGCTAGATGTGGAATGGACTGCGTGCAAATCGAGCATCGTTTGGCCCAGATATAATTCTGTTCCCTTTGAGTCACCTCTGGTTTAACAAGATCCCAGTGGTTTCATTTCACTACACACCCTCACTCCTCACACCTTCACAGATGTGCACAGCCTCTAGAATCCTTCTAGCTGTTTATAAATAAGGCAAACTGTATAGAGAGCAGAACTAGCTCTTGTTTACGAGCCTTTGTTCAACATGTATTTTTGCAAAGATTGCTCCTTTTATTGCTTTCTCTGTTGGAAATTTCTGAGCTACAGGCTTCTACCACTATACTTGATATTTAATCATATCAACATAGATGAAACAATAATGACTTTGTTTGCATTCAACAGCTCCAGCCGCCATAACTTAGATTCACAGAAGGTGTGTCTGTTAAAAGCTAAGAAATAATCACGAGGTTCTTTGTGGTGTTGATGGCTGTGAACAGAGACTTGCATTTACAGCTGTATAGCACCTGACTGTCTGATCTATACTAATCATACACAGTTCATTTCTAAGACGCCAAATATTACATCAATGACGCATTTCTATCAATGGTGCATTTTCGTCGTCTCCTCGAGCGGTAATCAATTTGATCTTGTGAGCTAATACATCTGATTTGCACACTATAGCGAGTGTTCCTGGTGAGTGGCGTACCGTGATCTAAGATGATGAGCTGGGCGCTGGACTGGATGTTGCCTGCGTCATTTTCTGCGAGGCACTGATAGAAACCCTCGTCCGACTTGACCAGACCCAGGACCTGCAGGTTGTGCTCCTTCTACAAAACAGGAAGGAAGAAAATAGTTGGTAATAGATAACAATTTTGGCATTTTTAAATAATTTAAAACATTTTACTTTGACACTGAGATTAAGCAAAATCATGCATATACTGCTGATAGGAAAGCATCTTTAGTGCAGAAAAGGGAAAAAGGTGCAACTTGAAGGTTTAGTTTGGATTTTTTGAAGTGGGTTTGTATAAAGTACTTGTCCATCGTCAGTGTATCACAAACAGTAGATGTTTGTCAGCATGTCACAGATTCAGAGAAGCATGAAGGAGTCCAACACGGAAGCTAATGTACTGCTGTGTTGGGGGCAACAACAAAATGGATTTTAACCACATAAAAAGCCTGACCTTAAAAAAATGCTACAATGCTACATTTGAAACATTTTTACTGCATCGTCAGATGGTAATTTCTGATGGGGAAGCCATTAATGGCCTCCGTTTCCATCTCTCGTCAAAGCCACCAGACTCCATTGACAAAAACAGTAATTTTAGTTGCTAATCACAGGAGCTGCTGCACCATCGCTGCCTCAATCAGTGAGTTAGTTTGTTACTGTGTGACTTTGGTCCGAACTAACTCTTTTAAACGCCAAAGTCACATATAACACAAAGAAATTAAATGTTTGAGGCAGCTGTACACCAACAGCTGCTGTGTTCAGTGATGTTAAATCACTGTTTTTCTCGAGTCTGGCTTGAAAGAGAGTGATATAATGGCTCTATTTTCTTGTTAGAAATCACTGTTTGACATCAAAGTAGAGCGTCGACAATAGATACTAAATAGAGCTTACACTTAAACTGATATTGATTTTTTTAAGTGGCTAAAATAGGTTTTGTTGCTGGCCCTCATCAACAGCGGTAGACTGCTTAGCTTCCATGTTGGACTCCAAACTGACTTCTACTGTACTCAATACACTGACGATGGAAAAGTACCCCATACAAGCCCACTTCAAAAAATCTGAGCTATCCCACTGAGTGACAAATTAACGTACAATTATTTTGAAGTAATCACTGGGGATGACAGCATCTCCATTCTTGACCCATTTGACGGTGGGAGCTGGCGACCCCGAAACCTCGCACTCAAAGATGATGTCCATAGACTCGTAGGCGTAAATGTTGTCTGGCCGCTTCACAAACTGAGGAGGAACTGTGAAAGAAAGATGAGAAAGAGGAGTCAGGCACATCAAAAATAAAACATTGCATTGAATTTGGTGTGACTAACTTAATACTTCACAAAAAAGGAGCAAATAAGAGATGACTGAAGAAAATGTGTCATCTTTTCTTCATGAAATTCAGGAACCAATTTGTCAAATCTAACCAGGCACATCAAAGTCCAGCCTTCAGTCTCTGCCAGGAAATGAACAAGTGATGCCATGCCTCCCCTCCAACTGCCAAATTGCCAGTTAAGGGAGGGTGGAAAGAACAACAAACAATATAATCTAACAACAACTTATCCAATTATTTTCTGCACCCTTTCACAAAACGGCGACCTTTTCAGCAGATGGCAGCACTTGGAATATTTGATAAAAAGGTTCAGTAACCTATGGTCTTATTTATTCAAAAACAACAGCTCCTTTGGTACCAGTGCAGTGTGTTAGCATGCTACACTAGCTAAGCCGAGCACTTGCAGATCTGCCCTCGTCCTGGTAATGAGGGCCAGAAAGGAGTTATTTGATCTGCTGGGGTGATACAGCGCCTCATCAATCTGTCCTGGAACAAGGTCACCGGGAGCGCAGGGCCCAGGCCTCGTCCTCTCTCTATAATTGGACTGCATGTGTATGTGAGGAGAGACAGAGTAAGACAGACTGTGCGTGTGTGAGTGTGTGTGTTTGCGTGCACAAGTGCCTTTGCTGCCTCTGTGCATTCTCCGATAAGCAGCGACCTCGCTGACCACAGTTTAAATGACTGTATTGTAAGTGTGTCGCAGTGTGTCAAGCTTCGCCATCAGCCTCCTGGGCTCTGTGATAGCCAGTTATTAGCATCTATTTTGTGGTTATTCACATGGGCTGATTGGATATTAGAAGCAGTGGGTGGACGGGGTCCTTTTTTTTTTGGCTTTATTCAGAAGAGGAGCAGGTTGTGAGGTCAAGTCGCCTGCATATGCTTGATGTAGCTGCAGCTAATTTACAGTTGCATGAAATTGCTAGTTAACAAATTGGCCTTCACTCTGCTGGGACACATCTTTAATAGAAAGAAAATTAAGACTCTCAAATTACAGTTATTTGTAATTAAATCTACAAAAGAAACAATTGCCTTTGTGCACACTTCTACACCAACAATAGCTTAAAAAACAAGAGGCAGTGCAGCTACAGACACTGTGGGCAATATGACATGTTTGTATTTTCCTGACCTTAAAATGCACTTTGTCCATCTGTTTGGTATTTTTACATAGCACATAGAACAAACGTGGGAAGAGAGGCTCAACTTGAGAGAAGATGCACACAAAGAGAAAGCACATTCCCAAAGTATGCTTTGTCTGTATCTTCCTCTAAAAATACTGGGAGCAGCACGTGTGTGTATCCTCTCTTTTTTCCTAACTTTCCTTAGCTTTAGTATGCAGTTTTAATTTCAAAATATGTTTTTAATTTTTTTTCTTTAAGTTATTCACTGAATTCCTCTCATGTTTTAGAATGAAATCAAGCTAATTTGCTCAGGTTTCAAAGGGTTAATTGGAATCTCCAGGTATTATATATGCATCATTTGAACTTCTTTGTCTTCATGTGCCGCTGAGCAGCTTTCATAGGAATGAATGGGGCTCTGACTCAAATGCTGTTTCCAGCTCTCTTTACATATTCGGGGGTGCAAGTGACACACATGATGACTCTCCTTTCACTATTGCCCTCCGAGCGCTATTTTTATCCCCACAGGTTTACCTCCTTAATGACAGCTTCAAATTCATGCCTGTCACTCAGATTGTAAAAATGTATTCTGGGTAATAAATCTCCTACTTAAACTTAACAGTCGAAAATACAATTCTCCTCACAAATGAAACATGTCTCACAGTGCAGAGGTATCCCAGGGTTGGGTTTCCCCTCAGGTTTGATGTAACAGAATAAAAAAAACCTTGCAGTGTTTCAAACTAAAGCCCGCCGTATAGTATCTTTTTTTTTTTCTGTGACTTCCAAATGCCAGTTTTCCAACCACTCGATATAGCAGAACAAGTCAAACAACTGAACAGCGCCAGAGAATATAGAAACCTTCCCTTCGCCTCGTTTAATGAGCGTCTAGACTTTTCTGTACTGTGGCGAATATTGACGACCGGATGGAAATGAGGATGGTGATGCTTGTGGACTGGATCACTGTATGATTGTCAAGACAGCCATCGCCCTGCTGTGTGTGTGCGTGTGTGTCTCTGTGTGCGTGTAGCGGTGTTCCCTGCAGAGGGATGTGTGAGCTGAGAATAATGTGTTTCACAGTGTGGTGTCCCCTGGATATTTGCCTCTAGTAGCTGTGCAGCAGAGGCAGGTGGAATCCTTGGTTTACTTTGGTGTGTCAGGGACACACCGTTAAGACACCAGTGAGTCATTGTTTGTGCGTGTGTGTGTGTGTGTGTGTGTGTGTGTGTGTGTGTGTGTGTGTGTGTGTCGGGCTATGAATGAATTTTAAAAGGATACTTGTTTCGCCCCGTTATTACTGGTGCTATATGCTATACATAATTGTGTTTACTTCCTTCCCGCGGGCAATATGTGGATGGGTGGATTTTCTTGTGTTTTGCTGTTTGGAATACAAGTGTGTGTGTGTGTGTGTGTGTGTGTGCAAGTGGCTGCTTATGTATGCGGACATATGTTTCTGTACGTCCAGGCTGTCTCAATCTGTGCACATTTTATATATTCATACAGCTTTTTGCATTACACTGCAATTCTTATGTACATATATATATATATTTTGTGTGTGTGTGTGTGTGTGCGTGTGTGTGTGTGTGTGTGTGTATGTGTGTGCACGCCCCCCTAGTGAGGTTTGCTGGTGACAGGTTTTGATGGTGACTGGTACCCAGCGGCTCTCTTTATCTCTCACTCCGTTTCAGTCTCTCATTTTTCCCCTGACTCTTAATCTTCCTATAACTCCCTGTTTATCTCTCCATCTCCAGCCTCCCCTCCCTCTCTCTCCCTCCCTCCCTCTCTCTCTCTCTCCATCTGAGCAGACATGCACCATTTTCTCTAAATGGAGTTCAGACATTTGGAACCTATTGGACTGAGCAATGAGTAGAAATGCCTAAATATACCAATAAGGCTCAGGCGGTGGGGGTAGAGGAAGCTTTCAGGACTCAACAGAGGGTGACGTGTGTGTCAGGGTAATTGTGTGTGTGTGTGTGTGTGTGTGTGTGTGTGTGTGTGTGTGTGTGTGTGTGTGTGTGTGTGTGATTCTGTGGTGGGTGATTCTCAATGCAACATTTCTTTTGACCTTCTTTAATTGGCTGTTTACAGCATGAAACATGCATATGCAAAGGTGGAGTTAGTCACATTTGCAAAATGATGTGGAGAAAAGCTGCAAACACCACCTGTTCTTTGAAGCACCACAGATTATGTGAATAATCCAACTTCTTCCTAGAAATAAGTGATTCATAACCCTAACCCTGAAGAAACCAGTGTTTTTTTTAAACCACTGGTAGTGCAGTAAGGCACCCCAGTCATCTGAAGAAAGTATTTGCATTGTACATTTCTGCAAACCAAAAATATGTTACACTTGAACATACCACACATATCATATCAGCATTTTTAAAGTGACAAAGTATATGGGTGGATTTTGCTATCTGGAGTTGGCGGGAATGGCGGATCATGTGACACGTAGGCCAGACACCTGTCAAGTTAAACCCACTACCACTGTTCGAGACCGACAAACAACAAAAACGGTTGTTTTTTGCAGTATTTCCAATGGGGTTTGTGACTCAACCTGTGTGTTTTCTAAGCAAACCTGGTTGTTTTTTAGTCGCACATCACAACATTTCCCAGCAACATTCGTGACCAGGACCTGGGTGTTTTGTCAGTGAACGTGAGTGTTTTTCAGACACAGAATGTGGTTTGTTTTTTTCACCAATCTGTCCCTGCTTTTCCAGCTGCTTTTGTGGTGCCAAACGTGGTGTTTTAAGTCAGCACATGATCTTTTTCCTAAACATAACCAAAGGGGTTTTGTGCCTTAACCTAACCTCACCTTTACTGCAGTGTTGCTGAGATACAAAGATTCAATGAATCTGCTCCATAATAATGTTCAAATGAAACATACAATGAAAACATTCTTTTACGATGACTGGGGATGAGTAAAGCAATGTTTTCATTTTATATGCAAACAAAAGGAATTTAATTTTCAACAAAAAAAGGGTTAAAGAAACAAAAATAAATAATAGGTAAGAAATGTTCAAAATTTCATTAAACAATGTATACAGTTTTGCAGGAAAAAAATTTAAATCCTAATAGCTAACTATAAGTAAAATTGTATTTGTATATGACAAAATGTCCATGTTATTGCCTTTAAGGGTTAAAGACAGTCTGTTTAGCACATATTTTTTAAGATATCTAACATATCCTTGCATGGCATTTGCTTGATGATTTTTTAAAAGTACAAAGATGGGATTCTTTGTAATGAAATGTGCTCCATTAATAAGTTTGCCTTGTCTTGCATATTTGCTTGATGGACAGGTGTCTCAGCCTGTCACACTCTGCAACGCTTTATCTGTTCACGTTTCTCATCATCTCTCCCCCGGCTGCAGCCTTTCCCCAAATTTGGAGTTTTTGGATCCAGTAAGTGACAGAGATGGTGACGACTGATTAATCCAAGTCCAGGACTAAAAATATGTCTCTTCATAAACATGTGAATGACGTCACATGTCCCTTGTTTTCCTTCACTCTCCAGTTCACAGACACACACGCTCAGCTCTAAAGCTGGAGTGTGTCCAAGCAGGCTGACTTAAATTGGAACATAAAAACCACCCCCTAATGAAAGAGAAATCCAACAGAGACTGAAAAACAACAAAGGAAAGGCAGATACGCAAAAGAGGGAGAAAAAAAACAACATCGAAACAAGTATAAAGGAGGGCGAATAGCCGAAAGAAGTCTGATGGCAGTTCTTTGGGGCCGGTATTATCTCTCTAGCCTGTAGCTTAGTAAAAGCAGCTTTAATGCAGACTTACACTGACTCCAGTGAACTACTAAAAGAGGGCCACAAAAAGGTCATGTGTGTGTCTGACTGTGAGCTTGTTAAAACAAGACCCCATAGGATTCCTAAAGGGATTCTGGGCAGATTACTTTACTTAAAGCCTCACTGGTAGCTAGGAATACACTGAAAGGAGACATTCTGAGGGGAAAAAAGCCCAGCCTCTATCTACTGATACAAATGGTGACATATCAAAGTGAAAAAGCTGGGAAAAAAAGGAGCTGTAGCAGTCGGTGTACTATTGCTAGGATGAGTCAAAATCTTTAAATTCTCCGACATTTGGGCTACAGCAGTCATTTATCAAGGCCTAATGTGAGACTGTTAAAGCTGCAAAAAGACATTTTTCTATTTTGTAAGCTTGGCCGAAGTCCAGTCAGCTTCATAAAGTTAAACAATAGCTCTTGGGCAGTCAGGGTTTACTCCGAGGGCAAGTGGAACTCGGACTGCGCTAATTACCCGTCCTGCTCTTCCAAAGATAACAGCTTTACTCTTAATCCCGGCCAAAACAAACAGCTTCAGCAGTAAGGCAAGAAAGATGCTCGGTATTTGCTTTCCTAGCCATCGAGGAGAGCATAACGTCCTGATAGAGGCAGACTCATTGAGAGGGAGCTCAGTCTCTGGATGCTTTCAGTTGACTCACTCTGATGGTTTCAAAATGACTGGAATTGATTGAAAGCAGAGGCCTGAGATTGTCCGTGAAATGCTGAAACAAAGAGCACTTGTATGGTTTGGTTACGGCACATAGAGGCGTTGAAGGCGAAGCTTCCTCTGCACGGTGCTTTTATCAAAGATCAATTTTCTGTAGAATAGAGCTCTAAAGCAGATTGTTAAGACTCAAACTCCTGTAGGAAGCGTATTGAAAACACGACAAAAAAAAAACCAATTGCTTTGACCATTAAAGGGACAGATTTTTGAAGTGGGGCTGTATCAGATACTAAGATACTTACAGTCGGCATCAAAATGTGATATGAACCTCTGTGAACCCCAGGAGCTCGGCTCCTGCCAGCTACTGTATGTAATACACTGACTATGCGTAGTATCTAATACAGCCCCACTTCAAAAATCCTTAACTATCCCTTTAAACTGTATATTATGTACAGTGTATTTAATTATAACATGTATTCATTATTATCAAGTATAACAAGAGCATCCCTGGGAGTCTGGTGCATCGATCACTGGATGACATGCACGTCATGACAATATTCTCGTTAAAGAAAACTCCTTTATTTCTAAACTGGTACAACAGACTCACAGTTGTTTGCCTCCAGCGACTAGTCAAGTTAAAGTTTAGATCCATGTCCGTCCAGACTCATATGAATCTATGACAGCAGACAATACTTCAAATATGGATGCTGCTGTAAAGGAACTAAAAATTCTTAATTGTAGATGCTTCACACACATCTTCAACCTATATGATAAGGACAGTTTCAATGTGGGCACCAAAGATTCGAATCACCTATTCAGTATCCAGACAAATGTTTCACCTTCTGTTCCTGAGTTATGATACTGAGTAATGGCCAGAAAAGTGTTTTTGTAGAACATTATGATGCCACAGTGAGGTTGATTTTTGATTTTTTGGACATAAAATGTTACCACTTCATCATATTTTCCTAATGGGGATTGGTGCCAACTTTTTCATGCATGGATGACTCAGTGAGTTCATTTTACAGTTGGACAGGCTGAGTAACGCCTGTCAGACGCTGCTGCCCACTCAAACACCTGGTAAGGTGGGCCGAGCTGGACTGTGTCCCCCGCAGCAGATGCAGCAACATGGGACCTACCAACACAACGTCTCTGCGAGAGCACAGGCTCAATAAAACACACAGTAAAACACTACTTGCATGTTCTTTGTGTCATGCCCATTTGAAATAAATAGAAAACAAATGCAGAAACAAGACAGGGTGGAGAAGGAAATCAGACACCTCCACACGCCCCACTGGGTGAGACAATACCCCCTGTGAAAAAAGGGAAAAGGTGTGTGTGCCTGTGGGTGCTGTTTCTTGTCAGATTAGTGGTCTTTTAATAGCTAGATGGAAAGTTTCTTTTTATTACAGCCAGAATGTAGCTGCTCTGTGACACTGACGGGAGGGCAGGAAGATGATGTGCTAAAGTAAAAATATCCACAAGATCTTATCAGATCTCTAATTATTCCATGCATCATAAAAAAACTATTTCACCATTGTGGGAAAAAATGCTTTGGGCACAGTTAAAAAAAAAAAAAAACACAGCATTTTCAACATGCTTTGATTTTTGTCAAGTTAACCCTCTAAAACCCGAGCATATTGGTTTGACTTCTTTCTAAAACATGGAAAGAAGAATAAATGACCCAAAAGATATAAAGCAGAAAAAGAAAAAAAACATGAGGAACAAAAATGTGTAATAAAGAAATTAATAAATAGAAAAAGAAATAAAACAAACAAAAACATGGAAAAGTAATTAAAAAAACAGGGCAACAAAACTTGGAAAAAAGTGCTTAAACATTGTAATAATTCTGAGACATACAAAAATTATGATTATTCTTAACATTTTTCCCCTAGCTTATTTTATTTGTTTCCCAGACAATTTCCCTAGTTTTTTTAATTTCAAAATCTACAAATTTCTTGCAATGGGTTCAACAGTTCTTAGCAAGTTTGTTATTGCTTTTTTCCCCATGTTTCTTTAAGAAATTGGACCAACTTGTTCGGGGTTACACTGTTTAAATAGTTGTGAAAGATGTCTGACAACAGCAAAACAAAAGTGATATAATTTAGGGTTTCAAAAGTTAAAGTTAGGTGTTTACTGAGTATGTAGATATGATATACAACCAAAGTCTTACTTTTTCTTGCAACAAGACAGTAAAGAAGAAGGTACAACTGTGAGCTGAAATGTAGCATATCCAGGGTTTCATGTCTGTCTATTTTTGCTCTTCTCTATAACAAGGCAACAACGCTCCTCCTGTCTGCCTGTGGTTATAAATCCTCAGCTCATAGGAGAGACATGGAACTTTTACAGAGGGCAGGGATTTCCTGCATGTGAGTGCTGCACATGGAAAGAACAATTAAGTTGATGACACGATAGCATGGGGCCGTGATAGATGAGGGCCACTCACTCAGAGCCCCATAAAAGTGGGAACATACATGTTAGTGGAGAGACTATTTCAGTCCTTTAAACACACACACACACACACACACACACACACACACACACACACACACAGAGAGAGTCCAGGTCTGGGAGGTGCCCCTGTCATGGAAGACCATAATCAGAAGCTGCTCCCTCCTTTGGCCTCATTTATCCTGTTTCCAGCTCTAATAGAGGGTGAGATGTCACTGCAAAGTCACACTAAACAGAGAACAAACATACTGTAATAATCACAAAATCCTCCATGTGATACAAGAGGAAGGATGACTTAAATGTTACCGTAACATATATATATATTTTTTTTAAGAGTCTGACATTTTTCAAAACTGCCTGGAGTTCCATTGTCTTAAAAGAAAAACTTTAACTTCAACACAATGCCAGATTGTGTTTGTGTCTACGCAAATACCGGCTGTAATCCTCTTTATCTCTCTGGCACTTAGATAATATTTAATAAAAAAGATACGGCACACGCTGCTCTGGGATACCTATTGCTTATTTCTGACAGCCGCTGACATTATCTTTACTGAGGCTGTTTGTACATCATTTCATATTGCAAATAGGTTTCCCTGTTCATTCTGTTGTTTTGTCCATAAAAGCTTTGCAGCCGAATGTTTAAGATTTTTGAGAACATGGAAAACGGTCAGTTAAGCAACATATTGCTATTGTTTGCTACAAAGCTCTGCAGGCTGTTCTCATGCACTGTTTGTATTTATACCTATGAAAATTAGTGCATCAGAATTCATATTTAATTAGCGTAATCAAGGCTGCAGTCGTGACGAATGTGCTAAAGGGAGTAAAGAACAAAACATAGAAAGTGAACATTGCTATGAGGATGCAGGTTGGGGCAGTGGATGGGTCAAACAAACACAGGACTTTCCCCAAAAGATTGGTGTTTGTGCTCAACCCTATGTCAAGTATGTAACTTGACGATGCCCAACCAGTTTTCCTTTCCTAAAGATAACCTACCAAAATTTACTTTCCTAAACAAACCATGACTCTTTTCTTAAACCAAACGTAACCAGCAGGGGTGTCTATTCTTTAAATGTCATATGAACCGTAGTGCGGATATGTTAAGTTCTGCCCAGGTGAAATCTTATCTGAAAGAGGCTTGCAGCCCCACTTTTCTGTCCAGACCATAAAAACAGAATGAGAAGAGAACAGACATTGAACTGTTTGCCATGGTCATTCAGCTAGTTAAAAAAAAAAAAGTCGATTGTTATTAGTTATTATGGTGACAACCCACATCAATGGAGCCATAAAGTGCATCACCCCTCTGTAGTTTAACTCCGTTTTGTCCTACCATACACACTGAGCAGGCAGCTTTTTTTTTGTCTGTCCCTTGTTGATGCTCATTATGTAGTCTTGGCCAGTAATCAACAAAGAAAGTGCAGAAAAGATAACTCTCCATTCTTCACACTACTCCACTGCTCACTTGGTTGTTACTTCAAAACCTCACCTCAGTGAGATGGCGACTTGCTGCAAATCCGTTTGTGTGAAAGTTAGCCTGCTACAAAGCAACAGTCACAATTCTTAGCAGTGGAAATGGTGCACAGAAAAGTTCAGTGCTTTGAATGGGAATGTCCCATCTACTCTCATTCTACTTACATGGTCCAGACTTCATATTTTACTTATGTTATATTCTATCTTATTAACTTGGGCTGCCTTATATCCTTATAAAGTTAAATGTGATGTCTTGTGTGATTTTCTCTAAATCTTTTTTACATACTCAAAATACAAAGTTGGGGGGATCCTGTGACCCAAGGTTTTTTAGTGGCTGGCCTTGGTACTGGATAATCCACACGGTGCAGTTTAAGACTGTTGTAACTAGTATTAACTTGATTATTTAAGAGATCTGAGTGGATCGTAACTTAATGATTCACATTACATTTTCAGAAACATCCATGTACTTTTACTACTAAATCGAATTTTTTAGGGCATTGTAAATCTACAAATTAAACAACTTTGTTCTAACAAATATTACATAATGTAGAAGTCACCAAAGTGTATTGACTGAAAAAAGAAAGTTAAGAAGTATTCTAGGTGAAGAGTAGCAACCAAGGAGACTTAAGTTAACTGAGGAGTCACTGAGGGAGGTTTGACATTTGAATAATGGTTCAATCTGCAGGTAGTGAATGCATACAGGTGTGTAGAGTAAGTGCATAATTGACCTTGTGTGAGATCATTATGTATGCATCCTTGTGTGTATCTGTGTGTGTGTGTGTGTGTGTGTGTGTGTGTGTGTGCGCACCTGCTGCAGCCCCCATGCATCTCTCCCTCTACAGATGAGCACCAGCTGCATCACAAACCCCCAAGCTATCTCCAGGCGAAACCTAACAATGTTTCACCGTATCAAATCCCCAGCTGACTCTCTGCATCTTTCCTCAGCACAAACTGTCCAGTGTTTATGAAAAGCCACTCGCTATAAACACACAATTTCTCCTTGTTACTGCAGCAAAACAGGCCCTGAGGTGTTTTCAGAAGCAGTCAATCATAGAAAAAAACGTTGTTTTGATGTTGGTATAGATTTATGCCACACTGATTTGTACGAGCCTCTTTTACAAGCGAAACAACTTCTTGAGGGAATCAATTGACCTTTCAAGTGTCACTTCTGTTGTCAAGGGAGCAAATCAATGGCACAATCTGGTTTCTTCATGAATCTGGATGAAGCAAATGCAATTAGGCCTGTGAGTCAACGGCACGGGATCTAATCGAATGGTTTTATTGTATTACAATGACTGATGTCTTTCAACAATATTCTGAGAGCGCTGACCAATCCTCCGCAGTCCTGTCACATTAAAGGTGACGGCTGGCAGGGGTCGGGTCAGAGACATGAGGGATTTCAGCGAGAATTTGGTGGACAAGACTTGAAGACTGAAAACGAGTGAAGTCAGATGTCCTCCTGTGACCTGATCCGATTTTCCATTACTGTCTCCTTTAATCACAGTGAGCGACGGGACATGATGAAAGAGTGGTGGAGGGGGTGATGGAGAGATGAAGGGATTTGGGGGAAGAAAGAGATGGGAGTCATGGCACGATGTGTCCGCGTGTGAAATGCAATGAACCCGGGAATGAGCCTCGGGGTGTTTCCCCCATTCTAAAGTTATTTCACACCAAATCCTGTTGACCTGCTTCACCTGGGAAAAGTGTACAAGCACACATGACGAGTTTGTGTTCATGTGTAATTTTCCTCACCAACACGAAGTCTGGCAACAATAATTACAAAGCGATTACAGTGGGTGTGTCTGAAACTGTGTGTGAAACATGATTTTAAATGAGTAAGTAAGACTTTTCTCACCATTTTCTGATGCACAGATGTTAATATTTATGTATATTTATGTTCTAAGTTGGTACATCTGTGAATAGTGATGTAGCTCCACATTACTTTGGACTTCTACAGTTGGAAGATGTGATTGTCTTTAACTTCTGAACCACCAACATCAACAACTTAAATTTAATTCCTATGAGATTCAACCATAAAGTGACCTGCTCAGTTTTAGCACCTCCACAAATAACAAAATTAGAGATGTCATTTTCCTTTTAAGCATAGTTAAAAAATAAACAGGTTCCTACCGCTTAAGGCAGGTTAGAGTCAAGACTTAAGACTTTTAATGCCATTTATAATTAAAATGAAAGTAAAATTAGAGACAAAAAAAAACCGGAACCAACATTATGTTGGGTTAAGGAAACATTTGTTTAAGATGTAACAGAAATCATTACTTTTTTGGTAAACACCTTGTGTTTGGCAGTGTGTTTCCTTGGTGATTTTTTTGTTTCTCACTCTACCTCGTTTCCAAACTGAGTTTGAAAAACTTTTCTGCATAAAGTACACTGAGCCTCAAATTTATTGCCTTGTACTGGTTTCAGCCACAAAATCATGGTTATAGAGCCAGTTTTCATTGAATTTTCCTTTCCGCACATTATCCAGGGCACAGTGAAAGCTATCTAGCAGGCAGTGGATCCTCTGCTCCGAACAAAAACAACACGTGAGTGTAGTTGGTTCCACTATCCTAATCTGCGTGACATTACCGTTAGAGGCATTTGGTAAATTATTTCAGAAAGATAGACATCACCAGTTTGCCTATTTTGAAATTCAGAAAGTCAGAAAAAAACTACTTTGTATTACTTAGCATTTTAAGAGTTTTGAAAGACTGATTCGAGACATTTCAATAGCAATTAAGGCTTTATTTTCCACTAATGAATGCAAAGCCTTAAGAGACTTTGTAAGGATTTGGAAGGACCCTGTAAACAATGTTATGCATCATTTTTGCTTGTTGTGTCAACCCTGTGCAGCATGTGGATATACTGTGTTCAATTTGTTTCATCGTTGCTCAATTTTCACGTAGTTCACTTAATGTCTCCACATGAGCCGCAGAAGATAGTGTCCAAAATAGTTAACATCTGTGTGTTGTTTTTGTGCTTTAGGAACGAAGACATTTTCAGAGACAAGTTGTACGAATGATTGGGAGGAGAAAGGCTGATGAAGACATTGTGATGGAAAAATGTAATAATAATAAAAAATTCATCTTGCATAGGGCTCTGATTATTGACAATTTGTCATGATAATTTTAAGTGCTGGTTGTTTGTAATTTTTTATGGTGCATAATATTAGTGCAGGTCTCACTGGTCACATCATATATTGCAGTTGGGTTTTTTAAGATTTTATATGCATTATTTTTGTATTTTGCACCTCGACACACAGCACTTTATAATGTATTTATTATAGACCAGTGTTGCACAAATTAGGTTAAAGTAGGAGTTTGAAAGCGAAGATTAGTCAGCATTCACTTGGGGAAATAGCAGCTGTTGCCTGTAAGTGTGATAATTAATGCTCGGAAAAAATATGTCTAAAATAAAT
Organism: Plectropomus leopardus; assembly: GCF_008729295.1. Lineage (NCBI taxonomy): Eukaryota > Metazoa > Chordata > Actinopteri > Perciformes > Serranidae > Plectropomus > Plectropomus leopardus. The sequence goes on from NC_056463.1 coordinate 7,837,219, forward strand.
AATGTATGTCTAGAATTTCAATTTGCTCATCAACACTGAATTCCTGAGAGATAAATGCCACAGAATCAGCAGTTCCTTCACAGAATGACCTCAAGTTAGATGCAGAACAGACATCATTTCCACCTGAAGCCCACAAATGTGTGCACTATTGCTGAAAATGAACAGTTCAAATAGCAATGCTTATTATTTTTGAGTTCCATTTATTTGATATATAAGTGCGACTTGTGTGGATAAATGTATTTGGACACACAATAGAGAAAAGCCACAGTGTGGTACTTCTATTTCAGAGGTGTATATGTGCAGTTTCACTGTGCTGTCTGGTAACTGCCAGCTACTCTTTCAGTCTCTTCTAATTCACATCTTTCTCCTGCAAGCAATACATGCAGCTCAAATCTTTCTGTTATTCCTGTGTGGGGTGGAGTTATGTGAAACGGCAGATATAAACAAGTACAAACACTCTATATGCTATTTATGCTGAATATATTACTCACTTTCAACACTGCCTCACAGTAAATCTACAAAAACATTTCCTTTTTTTCCACGGAGCTTAGTTACCTGCCTGTGCACCTCGACATAGTTTGCATGCAGAAAACACCTTGTTCATTTCATTTCAAACTAAGATGTCGGTGGCTTTGTTTCGGGTCTGGGATATGAGTCCTGTGGGCATTTAATAAGCTCATTGCAAACATAATCAGACGAAATGAAACTGTTTTCAGCTCTCAACCACTGCACTCTCCTTGCTAACTAATGCATCTTCACTGAACTTCAATCTCTGCCTTAAATTCAGCCTGTGCTGTCACTTTGTTCCTAATTTACTCCAAAGAGTAAAGCCATGACTGTGTTCAAAGATTGGCTGACTTGTAACTATGAAAGCCTGAATCATAGGTTCTGGATGCAACATTCAGAGCATTAATATAGCAGCAAACCTCGATTTGCTATGTTAAGACAGAATGGAGTCCCTCTATGAGTGTTATTATGCAAGCTTCTCTATTATTTGTTGTTGTATCCAGTTCAGCCATATGTGCATGTTTTGCCCGGGCTGCACTGTGTCCCATGAGCAGCACTGCTAAGGTGCGACTTGACTGCTATTCAGCTGTGGACGATCCAGAGATTCTGAGTATTGCCTATTCATTCCATGTACTTTGTGCTTTTTTCAGCAAAAACAGAATGGTGTTTTGATAACCATACTGACATCATACCATCCTTTCACTTCAGTTTCAGTGACTCTGTCAGTCACAGATATTAAATAAATATATAAATATTAATTGTTATATTCAATATTTAGCGTTTCTGTTTTAAAATAAAAGCCACGTTTCTGTAGACATAATTCCTTCATTTGTTAATGTAGGGCTTTATTTTGAGAAGTATGTGCATGGCCGTGTTGTTGACAGTGGCTTGCATGGATCCATTAACTAGTGGAATACAAGCTTTTAATTGTGAAAATACAGTAGTCATAGCAGCAGGCAGCTGTGCAGCTCAGCAGAAGCAAAGCCACAGGATCAACGCCATAGGAGCAATGCAGCAGGAGCAATGCAATAGGTGTAACGCAGCAAGTTAAAAGCCGCAGGAGCAACCTCGCAGGAGAAATGGTAGTGGAAAGTGTGGCTGGAGCCTTAGTGCATGTATGTGTCCCACTGGCTAGCTCATCGCTGCTGCTGTGCACTTCCCTCATACAGCAGTTACAGATAATTATCTGAGTCAGCACCTCTAGCTGCTAACTTGGCCATGTTAAGAACCCTGTTCAGACAACTCATATGCTGTGAATTTCAAATAATTCCCCTTCATCTTGTGTTTAAAGTCAGTATATACAGTTTATGTATTTATTTGTAATAAGGCAGACCATGTGTGTGTTGACATTACCTTGTATGGTGAGTTGAGCTTGGGCTTCAATGGTTGTGTTAGCATTGTCCGCCATGCAGGTGTAGATGCCAGCATCCTCCTCTGTGAGATTTAAGATCTGGATACTTCCTCCTCCCAGCAGCTCCACACGACCCTCACTGGAGACACAAAGACACAAAGTTAGGTGTGACTGTGCAAAAGTCCTTCATCTTGATTCCTTTTTAAAAACAGTATTCATGACCTTTGGGGCTGCTCTAGATGGCACACTGTCAACACCACATGCAGGAAACCTTGGGCCTCATCGCCCTGTACTTTAAAAAAAAAAAAAAAAACAGACTGGTAAAATATGTAAAAAGCCATAACAGCTCACTTCCATGAAGCATATTCCCTTCCCGCTCATTCAGCTCACTGCACTGAGTAGTAAAAGTCACAGCCCCTGGAGCTCCATGTTAACCTACTGGCCTGAGGTTGACTCCTGGTCTCCTCCTCGCCTCCTTCGCTCTGTCACCTTTTAACAACTCTCTGAATAAATAAAAGATCCTAAAGGCAGATATAACTGCAATCATGATTTATGGACAACTTGCATAAACTAATACCGTTAAAAAATACATGTCGGACTGAAGCTACAGTTGGGGCTTGTCATAGTTTGTGTTGAGTGTCACTTCTGCAGTTGTGTAACAAATGTTCTGTTTCTCTTTTAACCAGCTGTTAATAAAGTGAGCTGACGTGCATACACAAAAAAGCAACACAACCATCCAACACTGAGGAGAGAGATTCTGACTTAAAGAACGAATGCAGTGATACTCAACTTACGGCCCGCGGGCCAAATCTGGCCCCCGATATGGTGCCGGGTGGCCCCCGAACCATTTCTGATTCACAATAAACATAATGTGATTTTCACTGGAAATTGTTGTTGTACTTTTAGTATATATAAGGTACAAGATTCCATAAAAGCATCAAAATAGAGTTTTTTTAATCCCCAAAAAATTGCCAGTAGAGGAACCCCTGCAAGCCCCTGCACCAAAATCCTACAATCGTGCTAAAATCCTAAAAACATCCTAAAATCCTAGAAATGTCCTACAATCCTAGAAACCTAGAAGTGTCCTAATATCCTTGAAACATTGTAAAATCCTACAATTGCCCTAGAATCCTGGACAGATCCTAAAATCCTAGAAACCTAAAGACATCCTAAAATCACAGAAACATGTATGGGACTACTGCGACTGACCTCTGACCTCTTGTCATTTTGCAAAAGCGGCCCCCAAGCAAAGCAAGTTAAGCATCCTTGAACTATTGTTTCTTTTCATCCAGTATTGCCCGTGGTGATCATATCCAGAGCAAAATTATCATTGAAGGTTCACAACCTCTAAACATTTTGAGAATTTATTTTCTCATACATGCTCCGAGTATCATTCACTTTGCGGTGTGCTAGAACTTCCGATTATATATATATTTCCCCACAGTTAAATCATTATGAAATGTAATCTTTTCATGTGTAAAATGTATGTATTTACATATTGCAACACAGAGTGGTGCAGACAGAACTAACATCAGTCATTTCAGGCTAGGCAATCTTAAATATTTATTATTCTAAACTATTCACGCCTAATCCAAAAATATAATCGTATATCTATTTGAATAGCCTCTTATTGAACCGGTGACCCTCCTCCATTTTAAACAGTCCCATCTTTGATTTTCCCAGTAGGCCCAGGGGGGAAGCAGTCTGTGGCCAAGCGCTGGCTTGATTCAACAACCACTGGAGCATGGGAGTAGGAGGAGGCTGAGAGGAAAGAAAACAGAAATCAATAGCTTACAGCGAGAACTCTGCATTCAGAAGGAGAGAAACAGAGAGGAAAGCAAGAGCCGGCTGAGGAGGATAAAAATTCAAAGAGGGCAACAGCGAGTGAGATGCGACTGAGGAAAGCCAGATCAGTGCATAATAGTTTTTGCGCAGAGGAGTGAGGATACATGCAGAGGTAGAGAGAGTGCACTGAGGCAAACAACTCTATGCATCAGGTTGATTTAGTTTTAAACTGCTGACTAGCTCGAGCTTTTCAATTCGAGCTCCTGTTTCTCTCCCTGACTCGTTCTGGCAGCTTTGGCATTGAGACCATCTGCCTGTCTGTCTGTGCTGGAGTGGAGCATTCGAGTGGCACTCGACCTGCTGTCACTGAAATGACATCACTGTTTCACTTGTATTGTAGAGATAAAATACACTATTAACTTCACATAGAAGTATAATAGTCAGCTAACACTTCAGCTTCGGGTTGGAGAGACTTACTGTCTTAAACGAGCAAACTTTAGTGCCTGGAAAATGAGAAACTCAGATATATGCAGTTACAGATCAATGCTTTGTAGAGGTTTTGAACGTGGTTTTTTCTCACTGATGGTGGTGGGCTGCAATAATGTGCCTGACATCAGGCTCACACAAAAGCTTTTGTTTGACGCAGATTTAATGAATATAGTATTTAACCTGCTTTTGACATTTCTGGGCTACAATGACAGGTTAATGTTTGATTGTCATTGTTCACACACTGCCCACGTTTGCACCTGCAGTTTTCAATTTTAATGCTGAAATATCTAGACTGAGAAGTTTGGTTGAGATGTCTTTAAGCTGTCACCAATGTCTACTGCTGTCAAATTGGAGAAAAACTGTTAACATTCTATAAAAATCACAGTAAACCTGTAGAAACTACAAACCAGCGTTCACGGATACCCCTTTGGCATTAAAGCTAGCATGTGTATTTGGGTTTTTCAAACATGCATGCATTCTCACTGCCAGTGAACACACCGCTACAACACACCAGTCTGCCTTTCTGTCAGCTGGTGTGTGTGTGTGTGTGTTTTGTTGGTGTGTCCATGCGCGATCACGGACACGCAGGAGAACAGGTAAATAGTAGACAGCAGCAGGAACAGAGGTCTTTGAAAACTTTTCAGTGGTTTCTTCTCTTTATCTCTTTATCTTGTACTTATTCAGTCTCTCTTTCAAACTCGGGGCAGGTGTATTTGTATCAATGTTTTAGTGCAGCTTGGGAGGAAACGGAGAGTAATTAGTGACAGCGCGTCACTGCATCTCGCTGGTTAAAGGAGCTGAAATTACCACATTCACCTGGGTTTTGTGTTTCCATCAATGTCAATCAGAGCCGGAGGCTATAAAAACCCATTTCTACTGCAGAGTCATTTGACCCGGATGTGAATGCCGATCATGCGCATTCTCATTGCTTTAAAAAGCCAGATGTCAGCAGGTGTTAGCACATTTTATTTTGTACAGTGGGAACAAGGCTCTATTAATAACAAATCTGAGGCAGAGTAAGACCTGTTGTTTGACCCAGGCCGGCAGCAGGTCAAAAGAGACTTGTTGACCTGTTAAGACTGACAGGAAACACAAGCTGAACCCAGATCACGTCAGTCTGAAAGGACTTTCAAACAGCACACTGGGCTGATTCTGACAGCAGTCGATGTATAACAAGAAAAAGTATTGCACTCAGCAGAAAGTCTGACAGAGAATGCCCTGAGTCCTCAAGGTGGAAGAGAAAAAAGAGGCAACATCAGTAGGTAGCTGCCCTTTCTTTTGGTCCTTAAGGCCTTTATCCACCAGCTTATGACAAATATACATGAAATGCAAAATACTCACTTTTGCATCAAAACTATTCATACTGGCAGCGATGCACATTTGCATTTACAGAATCATATTGACCCAAAGCAGACTCTGACATTCTGACTGAGGTCAGTTGTTGTACAGCCTGGGATCATGTACAATATTTCATTAATTTTCCTATTAGAAAACCCCTCTCAGTGAATTTGGGATCCCTCTGGTAAATGGTTATGCAGTGTGTATGTTTAGGGCTTTTATTGTGAAATAAGAAAAGAAGGAATGGATCTGGTATGCACTGCCTTTGTCAAGGTTGAAATGAGTATTAAAGTTTGCTGTCTTGTTGCAGATCATTGATGTATGAAAACAACTGGATGATGATGTTGGAGGCATGGCCCAGTTCATTCCTGTTTCAGTTGCTCAGTGGTGCATGAAGCCAAAAAACTCGACGTTCCACACTGGGGGGTCACATGTAGAGCAAACGTACTAAAGACGTACGGGAGCTGAGCGACAAAGTTCTCTCTCAGAGTGCTCTGCTAACCTTCTGAAATGTTATCAGGGTGAATAGACTAAATCCTGATTGTGAAATGAGGCATTTTGGGCCCCCTGGCATCACGTGACGGACCCAGAAGTTGTAATTCCACATGTGGCCACTACGTAAGATTGACTTCAAAGCCTGGTGCTGTTCCTGGGTACTTGGTTCAGTCTGTGGAGCTTCTGTGTTGTTGTTTAATAATCCTCGTAAGTACAGGCGCTTCACGATTGGTTGATACCTTTGTTTGCAATACTTTAACTCAGAAAAAACAACCTCATTTTGAAATAATTTGGCTTTTTTTCAGCATGTTATATTCATGTTCTCTGTGAAAGTACTTGTGACAAAAACAACAGAAAAAATATTTGTGTGAATTCATCACAGAAAAAAATGCCATTGCTGTTTTAAGTCCTTTAGACAGCAGAAAATAACACAGAACCATTGGTAATGAGGTTTTTTTTTTTACAATTGTTTCCCTGTTAAATACTATTTTTAGGGGAGAGTTTTCCTTATCCGCTGTGAAGGTTCAGGGACACAGAGTGTGGTATATTGTAAAGCCCTCTGAGACAAAGTATGATTTGTGATTTTGGACTTTATGAATAAAATTGAACTGAATTGAAATGCCGAAAAGCCTTTCTGTACATTGACTACTTCCCTGTACACATTATAGATTCTGGCTGTTTCTGCTGAGAGGCTCTGCATGTCAAATCCCTGCTGAATGAGAAATTCCTCTGAGAGACGTCTCTGAGTTTGTTGTGCCAGGCATTCCTGCAGTTAGCCTCACCAGGACAACTATTCACACTCTTGGCCTTTAGTGCCGCACGCACTGTAAAGGGCATTGACAGCTTTCTCTTGTACTTGAAAGAAGAACACACAGCACATATCAAACCACCAGGCAATTCTTCATTCAGTTTAGAGAGAGTCAGTCCAACTGCAGCAGCTAAAGTGCTCTGTGGAACAAAGAATGTGTTACTGTTAATAAACCATGAGGGAGGGAGACCGCGTAAACTGTCTTGAGCTGAATGGGGCTGCAGATACCTTGTGTTATTATGAAGGAGCACTTGTGGTCATTTAAGTAAAGATAAAGCACCTGCTGTAAGGATATGAAGGATATCTTATGCATTAGCTGCAGGTCCTTGGTGAGAGATGCTCATAAGTGAGGCTCTAATTAAAACTGCATTATCTGGATTCACCTACAAAGGGCTGTTAAATTAGCCCACCATTGCCGCTGTCACTTTTTATCTTGTTACAAAACAGCAGATGCACACATGTGTACATGCAGTACAAGCAACGTGAAGATTACAGGGTAAATATGTCAGGTAGCCGAGGTGCACTGATGCTAATTGGCCCTGGTCTCTCTGCAAGGTTTTGTGTCAATATTTTAATTATTTGCACTTCAAGCAGCAGCAGCAACTTTCCACATTGTGTTGTGCATATAGGAGGATATATAATGTTTTTATATTCTGTTTGCTGTTGTCAGCATGCTGTAATTTCTATCTTTAATACCTTGAAAAATATTGATATTCCATACTCTTAAATGATACAGACAAGAAATGTACCAAACACCAAAAATATTTCATCAACTTGGCTTTGCAAGGATAGCTTTGGCTCCCTGGGAAGCCGATAGAGCCTCTGATGGAGCTAACCATAGAGCATCCAATGGATTGGCCAATGGTGCATCCAATGGAGCTGCAAATGGAGCAGCCAACGGGCAAGTAGCACATGGAGCAACACATAGAGCGGTCAATGGTGCGGTCACCAGAGCAGCCAATGAAGCGGCTATAAAACTAGCCCAAGAAGCGGCCAATGGAGCGGCGAACGGAGCAGCTAGCAGAGTAGACAACAGAGCAGCCAACGGAGCAGCCCAAGGAGCGGCAAATGGCAGAAACAACAGGACAACCAAGGGTGCAACCAACGAAGTGGCAAATGGAGCAGCCAACAGAGCAACCAACAGAGCAACCAAAGGGGCTCGGCCGAGTTCAGGGCGCTTCTGCCTCCGATTTAAAGTTGCAGCTTGTTGGAGCTTCGAGCTTTCTCACCCTGAGGCGCTCTCAGGGACTGAAATGGTCACAATGGTTTTAATGTGAACTGGCAGGCAGTACTATGAACATAATTCAGTTGCCACCCTTAAAGTTCCAAGTTTGGTACCCAACTCTGATCGTTACGCTTAAAGATCATCTCTGAGCTCCAAAATGATGGAAAGAACAACAACACCCTCCTCCCTCTGATCCGCTCTAGCGGCTAACTGGTCCGTAAAAGGCGTTGAGGATGTCCTGTCAGCGTGTAGAGGTCTCTCACACAATCCTGTCCCCTGTTCTGCCATTCAGCTTTGACGGTGGTGGCAGCCACAGAGAACTCAGAGAAGGGCTTTGCGGGGGAAGAACACATTTGGTATGTGTGAGTGGTGACTCAGCCTTCCGTAAAACAGAGTGGCGGCAAGGTCAGTACACCTGGGCGAGGGGAAGCTGCAGATCACTGAAGAAGTATGGGTCTGTGTGTGTGTGGCGATGAAGGCGTGCAGCATGCTGTCACAGAGCAATCAGTGGTGCTGTGACAGTGGTTGGGCATGGGTCATGCTATCTGCAGCACAAAGAGGAGGCAGGTGAAATCACAACTGTCACAACAAAAAAAGGGGATTCATTATTAATGGATAGAATGGCGATCTTTAAACTTTTTTTTTTTGGTTTGCCCTCTTTTACCTCTTATTTTTCTTTGTTCAGATTTCCTCCTTTATGTCTACAACCTCCTCCACCATCTTTGTACGCAAATTGAACTCCCCTCTGTTGACCGAACATAATCACAACAGTTCCATGAATTTGAATCATGTTCAAGGTGTGAAGAAAGCAGCAGGATTTCATTTCACAGCCAAGGAGGGCAGACAAAAAACAAAACAGTTTGTTCTTTAACTAATTTTGTTCAGTTTTGAGCTTTAGTATTCAGGGAAACGAACGTGAGGGACAAAGGAGAGAGGAAATAAATCAAGGAAATAAGTGAATGAATAAACAAATAGAAATTAATGTGAGAAACAACCTGGTGCCAACAGCACAGGCTGGGGCTTCTCAAGTGACTCAGCCATGAAAACATTTTTGTTTTCCTCTGGCTGGTAATGGAAAGCCGCAGGGCCCTCGAGACAAAAACAGCTCTTACATACCTGACTTTATTTGTTTTTTTGGGTTTTTTTTTCTAACTCTACCAGGGTTCCCAAGAGTAAACTGATCGTTTGACTAGTGCATATTACAATAGATCATGCAGCCCATAACTCACATAGTATATATTTTTTAAATGGCTCTGGTGGGTCGCTTGAAGCCACATGACCCCTGGGCATCCCGTCTGCAGAACTTCAGCACTTGACGCATTATAAAGCCTTTAAATGGGACATATACCTGCATAATGTCTTATGAAGGGCCACAGTAAAGCGCAGCAGATTTTATGCTGTGAAAGACAATGTGCAGGTCTAGTCTGTCAGTGAATAAAGACCCATATTGTCAGTTTTATTTCAACTCATGATGCTGCACAGTTTTAACTTTTAGAGTTAAACTGCAGTATGTTCATGAGCAGATTTTCTTCAATTCTAGTGTTTTAGAATTAAAAAGAAAAATGCAAGAAACTGTGGATTCATCCAGAAACAAATCTGATCCTCTTATCCTCAATTCCTACATGACAATAAAAGCAACATTATGACAAGAATGCAAAAGAGAACAATAGTTGCTGTGACAGGAAACACGCCTTAAGGAGAGCCAAAGAGATTGTGAGTGTTTGTGATGTGCTGGAGACTTCCTAAAAAGGAGCCTTCCCATAATCCACTGCCAGAAAACCATGTTGCTTGTCTTGTTTTCTCAGCCTCACATGCCAGCACAGCCACTCCATTACTTTAACCCAATCTGCTACTGCCATCTATCATTTTTCCAGTGCTGAAGAAATTTCGAGTTTCTAAGCAGAATTGTGACCATATGAGCCTCCTGTGTATGTGAAGGAATGTGGCGCTGGACACCTACAGTACCGTACATGCCAACATCTCTCAATGAGGGAAACATATGAAGCAGAAGAGTTTTTATTCAGACTCACATCAATCTTAACCCCTTCTTAAATGCTACTTTTTATATACACTATATTAGATACACCTGTAAAATCTGATGCAACCCAATGTAAGAGGTCTAGACATAAAGTCTACCTTTACAAACTGAAAAAAGTAGAGTGTGGATCTGTGCAAGTTGGCCGCTCAAACTGATCTCTGCTGCTTTAGACAAATCGTGTAATTCCAGCTGATGCACTGCAGCACAACCCAGAAGCTACAAAAAACATGCGCCTTGTATACTTTTGATGGAGCTGCAATGCTTTACACAGAGCAGACTGAGTTCTCCTGCCTATGGGCACTGAATGTGAAATATTGATATAATATAATTATTAATGTATTTTTGATAATTAAAACACGGACACAAATTTTTGAACCATGTTGGTCATAACTGGACTTTAAATGGTATTAACTTTGTAGAATACAACATGACAAAGTAGGAAAAAACAACAATTAACTCAATTAAAACAGACAAAACCAAATATTTAACTACTTGCTTCACTTGTGAAACAGTCATAGCGCAGTATGATGCCAAGTGGTGGATGGAACAAAATCGAGCCACTGCCGGGACGTCGCCCAGCTGCACCCGGTGGAATCGTCTCTCCCAGTCAAGATTGCGGTGAATATAACAAAACAGTTGATTTATTCATCTTGCATCATGGCTCATAACATATCAGGTATTAATCTGCAGATTCTGCTGGTCAAAATGAGACCAAACTTTTTTTAATGACGTCAGTTTTTGATCCACAACAAAGGCCAAAGTGTGACCTGCAACAGACAGTAAGGGGCCGTGTCCACCAAAGCAGTTTATTCTGAGGCCGATGTATGTTTTTAATTGTTTTGCAATGGGAGGGCTGCATACATACGCTGCGCTACACCAGTAGCGTGATGAGGCACTGGGTGTGGATTCTGCGCATTGGGCATTTTTTTAAGTGCAGAGAGTTGAAAAATACTCATCTTTGGGTTAAATTCAACACTTCACCATACAGGTTTCTATTACAGATTACAGATAGGATGTTTATTGCTATTGCAGCTATCACAACAGCGTCATTATTTCCAATTCGAAGGCGACTTAGGTGTGTTATGCGAGCGATAATGGAAAGACAAGCCCCTAATAAGTGGAAGCACCAACATAGGAGGGATTTCTGGGAGGTGATAGTCCACGATTTCACAGAGGATTGTGGATTCAAAACTTCTGGAAGATCCGCTCAACTTTTGAAGGGTTATGCAATGCAATAACACCTCTTGTAACACATCATGCCCGAGGGAGCTAGTTCCTAACAACACTCTTTGTTGTACTTCATGTGACCTATAAAAGGTTAAAAAAAGTGTTTCCATCGCAGTTTCATGTAAGTGTAAACACTTTTTTTTGCAATAAATGGATTTTTTTTTTAAATTGACATGCTGCCATTATTCTATATTCAATTTTCACAATTTGAGGGTTAATGGAAACCCGACTACTGTCACTTTAGACATTCAGTCACAGCTGAAGAGAGACAAACAGTCTACCGCAAAGACAAATTGTCACATCTGACCTGAGCAAGTGCTGAACAACATAAAGAGAGGAGATATCTGTTAATATTAAGTATATAGCCTTTACTATGTTTCCTCTTATGAACCCACACAGACCGGCAGGTCCGTCCTCTCTCTCTGCATGCTTCAGTCTTCCCCTCAGCTAAAAAAAATGCTACGCTTCTAAAGCGTTTCTTGAGGAGTGCATGGCTTTCTAGCTGGGAAAAAAAAATCCACTTTGGTGGACCTGGGCCTAAGGCTTGATTTTAGCTCAGCTGATTTCGAGGAAAGTAAGAGGAATGAGGAGTCAGCAGTCAATGACCGTGTAAGACAGTCAATAAAACAGCTTTTTCAAAAGATGTGAATCATCGCAAACACAAGAGGTCCTCGAGCATACAGTCACACATTTGCACACAAAATAACTGTCTGATTGGTCCAGTAGTTTGCAAGAATAGCTGTGGACAGACAGATATACACACTCACATATGTGCAGCACACACACAACTAAAGGCACCATCTCCTCCAGGCTTACACCTGGCAGAGATAATTATACCAGAGAGGTATTAAGTCAACTTCATGTGTATGTACAAAGTTGTAGTTGGCTGTGATGTTGTGCCACAGCGCATTAAATTCTAATAATTAACCACCAAATCTACAAACATGAGAGGGGGAAAACATTGTAACACATTATAAGATAATGTAGTCCAGCATAACCCCACCAAAAACTACGATGTCAGAAATAAAGACGTCAATGCCATTTGGAAAAGTTTGAATAAAAACTTCTTAAGGTTCTTTGAGGAAGAATATGTGCAGAGCTTTTGTACTGGATTGCATTATATTGCACAGATGGACAGGAAGTGCTTTCATACTCTCAGTCTGCATTTAGATGACAAGAAGCTACAATTCTCTATTTTTCCTCCTTAACAATAAGCTGGGCAGATTTCTTTGTGTTCTGCGGTATGAGTGACTGTTGTATCAGTCAGCTGAATCTCTCTGAATCCGAAACACCTCTAAGAACTGCTGCTGTTGCAGGATGAGTTCAGCATGAGACGGACATTTGCCATTAACCTCACTAAGTGTTACTCTGAGGGAAGGAACACGTGAAAATCACAGGCCATTAACACTGATAGGTTCACTCTCTGACAGGCTGACAGGTTCAGTTGCGCTAACAATGTATTTTTATTTCGCTTGCAGTTTGGAAACAACATTAAAGAGCAGATTGGTGCAGAGTGTCTTAAAATTGGTTTGAAAAGCAAAACTGAGAATTAAAAAAAATAAAAAAATCAATGACAGCAGTTGATGGTGTGGGTGTTAAAAATGTAACTGCACTTAAAAGGATGTGGAGAACAAAGCAGGTTAAAGGCCTAAGTGTCACTTGGTGACTTTACTCAAAAATACAGACAATTACAGATGATTGCATCTGAAGGATTGTTAGCTCGGATGGAATTTTAAATGGCAGTGCCATTTACTCAGCCGTGCTGTCTTTTCAGGAGTAGAAACCAATTCTCTTCTGTGTATGCATGCAGAATTACCGGAGCTATCACAATCCTCAAACCATTATAAAAGTTTCGGCGGTGTGAATTCCACAACCACAATTCATCCATAATTTCTACTGAAATTTTGTTTGTGAATTGGCAATTTCCAGTACCTCATTTCAAACTCAACCTTGGGACTTGTATCACCATTTCTAAAATACACCTGACGTTCCCACCAACAACCATAGGTACCACCAAGTCAACAAGGTCTGTGAATGTAAGAATTACTCACTATTAACAATAAAATAGCAATTTAGGATCATCTGTCTTTCTTACTTGCACAGTTTCTTTTAAAAAAAGGACATTAGGACATATTCTTTTTCGGGGGATTGATATTGTTGTGGCTTTTTTGCAGAGGAATTCCAGGAGCAAGAGAAAAATAGTTGCTTTTCGGTATAATTTTATTAAAAATGGCAACTTGTTCCAGTCAGAATACATCGCACTGTTCTTAGTTTGTGATCTATACAACAATAATGCTACTACCAATTCATGATCAATCTAACTCACATTGATTTTTTCAGCACAAAATATGTAGATGCAACAGTTTCTGTCATGGTGATTTGTCTCGTTTGTTGTATTTGTGTTTTCTTTATTTTCCAAGTGTGTTTCGCAGTAGAAAAATATCTGTCAAATCAATGACTTTGCTATGCTTTCGACCACAACGCTGCAAGTGATGCAGAACAGTTTACCCCTGCTTTTGTGCTGCTTTTCTGCTTCATGTTCTATTAAAAATAAAATTATCAAAATTATAAAAAAACTGTTAAGAATTTGAAAGGAGGCACGAAAGGTGGGATTCCTAAACATCTTTATACTTTGGACTTTTTAATTATGATGTAATTTCAAATGAGGTTTGCTGATGTACAGGTTTCTATGTGGTTACACTAGCAAGATTTTGATTTAAACCCCCAACACCGACATTTTTTGAGCTCTTACTATAAAACAGTGGTGCATTATGGCATGGAAAATAAAGCTGTTAAAAGCTGTTTTTCCTTCATGTAATTCCCATAGCAGCTCACTAACATAAAGACTTCCCATGGAGTGAAACGTGCCTGTGCATTTGTACATATACGTGTATGTGTGTGTGTGTGTGTGTGTGTGTGTGTGTGTCTATTCTTCCGTCACCCACAGAAACAGCAGAGTGAATAAGGTGATGTGTGCGCTTTTGTATGCGAGACATATGTGAAAGAGGGTTACACTGCAGTCCAATAATAGTCCAATTGCAAACAAATTTCCCTCACCATGCTTCTCTCTCAATACACAAGTAAATGCAATATACACAATCATATTTAAATGAGGGCGAGAAGACAAGGAGCAGAGGAGACGGATGGCTTGGAGGCTTTGGAAAGGGGTTGATTTACATGCTCTGTCAATTCCCTGTTGCTGGCGGTCATGCATAATTCATCCATTTTATTGACTTCTGGGGAATTCTATTAGGTGATAGAGTGATACTCCCAAGAACAAAAGATGACTGCCCTTTTCATGAGCGTCATCAGGACCACTGTGAGAAATCCAAAGGCCCGTTTCTCAGAGCGCGCCCGCACCTGGGGGATGCTATCGATGACACGACGGGCATTTTGCTAAGAATGCGTTTTCAACGTGTTGACTGAGCAGCTTCAAGTGTTACATATTCTGTCACGGTGCCGCTGAGCTTAATCAGAATAAATGGTGAGCTTGGTGTCCTTGGCAATAGACTTGCTCGGAGCCTAAATGAATGTGAGACTAGGATCTGGCGAATACATAAACAGCGTGTTACAGTAGAATAAACCATGGTGTAACTCATACAGCAATATCAATCTTTCATTCCAGATACTGTCTGGAGATACCGCAGCTGAATAATCTCACACAGCAGAGCGTAATAGAAAGTCTGAGTAGTATCCCGCCACGTCTCTATGGAAAACCTTATATAAAACAACTGGTATTAGATGGACAACTACATAATTAAAAGGCAGTGGTTATTAGAGTTTTTATCTACATTTGATCTACACTTTATTAACCAGTCAGACCCGACATGCCAGAGTCATCATGATTGTTTTTGATTGTGTCAGTGTAATTTGGGACGCCTCATAATATCCTGACAAAAGACCAGCATAACATTTTTTGTTAAAATTCTTGCCAATACACAGCCCTTCTGTACAAGTGCATGCTCAATAAAAAAGGAGGGATCAACAGATTATCGGCCTAGCCAATGATTGGGGCTGATATTTGGCATTTTGTTGATTTTCTGTATCAGAATTGTATTTAAATGATCACATGTAAAATTAATTCAATTAAAAAATGCAAAGAAAGGGTCAGCATGGGGGGAACTTTTACTTTGTAAAACCCCAGGGAGCTATTTCATTTTTTATTTAAATTTTCACTTGACTTTATACAAAGAAAAAAAAAGTTGATGGGAACTTGCTGGATATAATGTGGAAAGTTTCAGTTTTGATTAAACATTAGCTTAAAATATTTAAACAGAGTTTTGTGTTGGAGTTTGTTATCCAAATTATTATTATTATTATTATTATTATTATTATTATTATTATTATTATTATTTGTATTATTATTATTATTATTGGTGTGATTGTTGTTATTATTATATGTGATAACTATTTATATTATTATTATTATCATTATTATTATTATTATTATTATACTAACCCTAACCCTATCCAAAATTATTATTCCAAATTCTAAATATTGACAGAAAGCTTTTCGTTTTTATTCTAAATGCATATAAAACGCTTATTGGTCTCATTAAATACTGGTAATTGGTATCAGTATCAGCCCTGAAAAAACAATACCGATCAAACCCTAATAAAAAGACGGACCCTTCCTTCCCAGTTTATGAGAGATGAATGCTTCCATATTTACTTTCATTCATAAACATCTCTGCACCTCCATCCCCATGACCTACATGTCTGACAGGCTGCAGTGACTGGTCATGGTCCAACATGTCGTCAAACATGTTTTCACCAAAGTCACAGCAAGAATTTATGACTCATCATCGCCTCATCTGAAAGTGATTGATCATCTCAATTTAAAGAGATTTCAACAACTTCTCAACAGAGAACAGAGACAAATCAACTTCTCAACAACCGAGAGTCAGACGAACCACCTGTTTGGAATTTCTATATCAGGTCTCTGTCCCCATCTGTCAACGCAGACATCAAAGAGTTTTACTGCAGCCGTTAAGTCCTACATGGTGATATGGACAGGTGAGACAAAGAAACAGTCTTCTGGAGGGTTCTGAAAAACATACTAATGAGACTCTTCAAAGACTTAAGACAGAAATCCAACTTATGGCAGAAATCCTTTATATGGCACATTTTAAAAAGACTTTTGAAGGATTCAACTGTGTCTTTAAAAGTATCCTCAATTGCTTCTGAGGAGTCAGTCAGCTGCAGGAACGACTGGCAAGGAATTACTGAAGAGAATTAGACATCCAAGAGTCTGAACGTGTCTAAAACAGCCTTACACAGTTTCATGCTGCACTTCTTTTTGAATCACCTACATTATCTGTGGCTCAGGATAAAACTGGCTTTCTGCTATTGTGAACACAGACCGGGAGAGAGACAGAAAGACAACAAGAGACATGACCAAGCTGAAGCACCAACGGCAGAAGCTCAACGTGATAATCCCCGCTGTCAGTGAGTCACCCTGCCTTCAATTGGTAGCACTGACACATCTTTATAAACTTTCATCTCATGTCTACAGCTTCGCCGACGCTACTTTCAAGGCCCTGTTTGTGCCGCGCACCAAAGACCAATTAGACGCTCTTTGCAGATTCCCCTTTTCTCTCTCTTCGCTCACACTCTACGCCACACAGATTTTTAATTGACAGCAGCTCTTCTATCTCTCATGTAATGCCTGAGAGGGACGGGAGACTCTCAAGGAGAAAAAAAAAAATAAAGTTCCACTGCTATTCTTCTTAATTGTCAATGTCGTATTAAAATCAAAAGAACAGTCTCGGTAATGTATTCGCCACACAATCTATTTCTGCTCTGAAGGCAGGAGCGTGGAGGTCCACTTCAATATCGAAAAGACTTCCCTGGTTGTTCAGAGTGAGCTTGCTAATTACGAACTGAGACACCCTTGGGGGGCGGATAAGCATGCTGGATAGTGTTTCGCAATTAATACAAGGTAGATTAATAAGTCCCTTTTTTAGTCGGCTCCCACTGGAGGTCAGACGTACTCACAGATGATTCAAATAGGTGTTAACTTGAGATGTGGTGCTGTGCTTGGAAGTAAAGGTTGGGAGAAAGTCTAATGATATTCTGGCTCACACCACTCCGGAGCCTCCGATGAGATGACCTTACATTTAATTTCACTGAAGGTAGAAATCCCATTCTGGGGCTGGATTTAGATGAATGAGCCCTATTTCCAGGCATTTTCTGTTGACCCTACAAGTTGCAAAGTTATTATTCTACAGGACTGGTACACAGGGTTTGGGTCAACAAAGTGCTTTCTTAATTGGTGAGAATCGGACTTCCCACGTCCACCGCGAGGCTCTCGGGGATTTGAGCTGCTCCGCCTGAGCTAATGAGAGCCGGAGGAGTGAGAGCACAGGCGCTGTGACACTCTCTCTTGGCTCTTAATTTGTGAACTTCCCCTCAGCTGGCAACCCTGCAGCCTCTTCTCCCAGCTGAAGTGGCTCCGCTGGCACGTCCAGGTCCCCCGCCTCCCCCCCGGGGCTCTCTGAGTAGCAGTGGCAGGAAAGCATTAACACCTTAGGGAGCAGGCGCCAGGACTCAGGCTGCATCCACACTAATACCTTTTTGTTTGAAAACCTAAAACTATTGCTGCGTTTATGCCTAGCGTCCACACGGCTCTGGCGTTTGGAGCACCTAAAAGCATGTTGCCTAAATTCACATGTGCCTCGGCCAAAACGTTGCACCTGAACACACCACAAAACCTGAATTTACGCAGCCTGTTCGAGGTGGGAATATTACACTGTTATGATGCCTCAACATTCTGTATATAACATCCAATGGAGGGACAGAGTGGTCTCGCCTCTGAGCCGGAAACAGACGTTGTAACAGCGCCGCAACGAGCCTCTGTGTAAAACATAAAGCCGGAAAGCCGTGACCATGAGCGGTAAGGGTGTGATGTTTTGATGAGATGTTTATGTGTGCTACCCACCGCGGGAGATTTAAAACGCAGCTGTCAGCACAGAGGCTAATTCAAAGAGGAAGAACAGCAGCCGTAATAACCTGCAAACAGGGAAAATAATATACAGGACATTCCTACAGCTTTCACTTCTGTTGATGTTCAAACAACTATGTTGGATTTTGACGTTGGCGTTTTCTTTGACTTTCTGAGTCAGAAATCTGACTTCAGTGGGTTTTGAAGATTGAAATTTCCAACTGGGAACTCAGATATTCCAACTTCCCAATGCAAATACAACACACTATAATTCTGAAATATTGCTAAAACGTTCACGTGTACAGAGATCATTTTACTTTTAAAAAGCTCTGAAACTACAATGTATCAGTGAGGATGTAACAGGTAAGCTTTTGGAGACCAAAGGCATCAAGTAGGAAAAAAGCAGTGCATTATAGTTGTGTTGCTTTGCTTGTGTTGCTAAGAAAGTGTGAGAGCAGGGGAACGCTCAACACAGCAGTGTGTGGACTTTGATGGGCAAAGGTGATTTTTAAAGGTTGGTTTGAATAAGTCATAGCAGAGCAGTTTCAAGTCAGAGCAGAAGCATGCCCCAAGAAAACCTGCAGCATTTTAAGGCTTCTTTCATTTCTGAAATGGTATCCTGAATCAAACGTACAGCCAGAGTTCACGCTCTTACCTTTCTTCCAGCAGCTTGTCTCCAAACATCCAGCGGACGTGTGGCGCAGGGTAACCAGCGGCCACGCAGGGCAGCAGCACGCTGGCGCCCACAACCTTCGTCACTGGCGCGGGCTGAACCAGGAACTCCAGCTTCCTCTCCTCTCCGGTTTCTTCGACAGAGAAAAAAGGGTCAGGGTTAAGGCTGAGGTTAAGGTCGAGTTGAGTAGGTGAAGCAGAAAGGCAACCTTTGACGTAATGGGTGTCATCTGTCTTAAAAACTTCAAAAGAAGGGCAGTCCTTTCTGACACCCAAACCAAGAATGGTCAGATGAATAATGTCCATGTTGACGTCTGAGACAGCTCAAGTCTCGGCTCTTTAGGAGTTCAAAGTGATCCCATATAATTCCAGCTGTAACTAAGTGCAAGAGTCGGATCCTGCAATATCCAGGTCCTGTGTGGCCAGAGCACATACATAAGAATTCAGCACTATCAGTTTATCTGAGATCATAATTCTATGAAGCTCGAACCGGGATTTTAATTAAAAAACAGAAATCATTTTCACCCAGCTCTTTTCCAAACTCTCAAAGTCTCTCTCCGCAGACTCCCACATTACTGCATTCTCAAGCTGATTTGTTGCAACTTCAAAGAAACCAAGAAACTGTAAATGTATTTTTGTCTCTTCAACATCTGGTAGCATCCAAACAAAATGTCTTTCAATTTCCTCACAGAGTTTTATGGGTTTTCCTTCTGCATGCATCCAGCCTTTTGCCACTCTAACACACATCCTTGGAGGAGTCACAGAGAGATAAAGACCCCCACTGGGGTCTTGTTGAAGTCTGATTTATGACCTCTAATATCTTCTCTGTGCTGCCAGGAGCCTGGTGCTTAACAACTCAGTAAATAAAACTTCTGGAGGGGCGAGACGGGATGCTGCCACAATGGAATCCAGCCCCCTTTTGAGCTGCAGCTTAGTTACTGCGGCGTTACCGATAACCCCGCTGAGAGTTCTCCGTTTGGCATTCAATCTTTTTCATGCTAAAGGTATGAGTACACCATGTACAGCTTTAATCAAATGATGCACTGAACTATATTTTAATTTCAATTTGCCGCACAAGTGGTTCTACAATAGAAGCTCCAACATAATTGCTCCGTAATCAAGCATGTGAAAATGTTTCGATTAACAGGCAATATTAAGGGCAAGCAGGAATAAGTTTTTCACCGTTAGATAACAATGGAAGTAAGTGTCAGTCAAATGATGCACTGATGTTCGTGACTAAAAAATCCATCAACACTGATTCTAAAGAGTTTGGGACGTTAAATGAAAACAAATCTTTTTTTGACCTGTATTCAATTGAATACAATTCAAAGAAGAGACATTTAATGTTGAAATTTATAAACTTAACTGTTTTCTGTGCATACGCACCCAATCTGGATTTGATGCCAGTAACACATTCCAAAAAATTTGGGACAGAGTCTTGTGTACCACTATGTTACATCAGTTTTTCTTTTGATAACACTCAGACCACTTTTGACAAAATTAACTCTGGTTCTTAAAACTTTAATACTACTTAGCAAGCTAGTCCATTACACTTGTTTAAAGCAGGACCATTGTAATCAACTATAAATCATCAATGAAGGACATTTCACAATAACCAATGGAAGCAGTGAGTCATTGAAAGATGGCAGATGGCATTTATTGTTTGTTCTGTTATTACAGATATTCATTTTTATCCAAAAAACAAGCATTGAACAACAAATAATGATGAGAAGTTGTTCAAGACTATTGAGACTTATCCCCTTTTTCTAACCTGTAGTATATGACACGCCCACTGATGTTGTCATGGAAAACCTGTTTCTTTTTGTTTCCAACCGGGAATCAACTTTTCTGGTCCCAAACCAATTTACTTTTGGTCGAAATGCTCCAAACGGTTCAAAATTAGGTGCAGAAACCAGAACGGAACCCGTTCCATGTTGGTGGAAAAGGGGCATCATTAAAAGCATTTGGGAACTGAGGACACCAGCTGATGTAGTTTTTGAGAATTTCAATTTCAACAATCTTTTTTTGAGAATCCCTAATCCCATCTGAACACTGTGAGAGATTAGTTTCCTCATACAGGAAGAATCTTGAAGCTGAAATTGCAAACAAAGGCTTGGATGCATTTCAGTTAGCATGTTCTATATATGTTTTCTGTGTCTGTGTCCACTGCATCGCACCTCATTTTTATCAATTGACATATCAGGATTGCTTTATCATTGTAGTTTTATTGGGTTATTACCAATGTTTGGTCGCAATTTCATGTGAATAGCTGCATTGGATCAATGTGAAATGGAAAAAAATCGTTGAAGACTTTTTTCTTCTGTATGTCAAAAAGGATGCACATAAAAAACCAGAAGGCAATGATTTGCCTTCTGGTTTTATGTGTTTTACACAGTCTCCCAACTTTTTTGGATGGGGGATTGTACATCTGGAAAAAAAAAGCTTGCTGACCTGCATTCTTACTGACAGCATTTCATTTGACAAAACTATTTCCTCCAATTACCTGGCAGTATCTGGAGCTGGGCCTCGTCGCTGAACTTGGATGATCCCACATTTTCCACCAAACAGCGGTAAAGACCGGCGTCTGCCTCCGAGGCGTTGCTGATCACCAGGGCTCCGCTGGGCAGCTGCACCAGCCTGCTGCTCAGCTCCAGCGGCAGGCGGTCTTTCTCCCACTGGGTGAAAGGCACCAGATCCGAGTTGACCTCACAAGCCATCACCTGGCTGCTGCCTTGATGCACGGTGGCCGCCGATGGCTGGCTGGCGAACCTGGGCATCCCTGGAAGACAACGACATGACAAAGATGTTAAAGCATTTGCTTAGAAATAGAGGTCCAATGTTCTTCCATACATGTACACTTAAAGGTTTATAAGAGGCAAAAAATGTGTTTTTTCATCAGTTTAGTGGGAGTGATGTGATCCTGGCATTTGACTCTGAGAAAATATGCTGTTAAGCCTGTTTAAAAATTCAACTTTCAACTATATTTACTTTCAAAACATCTGAAATAAAACCATACTTTTATCGAGCCAGGCTGGGAAAACAACCAGACTGATATTGGACCTTTAACACAGCCGCTTGGGAAGTCATAAAAACTCAGAGAATCTGTTTTAAAATATGACAAGATGTATATTTTGGTTTAATCTCAAGAGCTGCAAAACATACCAGAATATTGGAAGCGACATCTTGCAATCCAGATTCTGAGTGCAAAAGGCCAAAACATGCAACCCCCATCCTCACCCAGACCCGACCTCTTGCACTCACAACCCCTCATGCACACACACACACACATAACCACCCACACACAGTTGCGCAGCACAGTCACTTATCCTCAATGGTGGATGTTAATTTGCAACGCAGAGCAGAAGACACACAGCACTAATTAAAAAAGGCTTGATCCACAGGCTGTTTATGCTGCTGTACCCTGACTTTCATCTCCACACAAAATAATTATTTCCTGCGTTTGAAAGCATTGATCTGAAACCAACACTGGTGGGCCGCGTTCGAAACAATTGCACACAATGGCTTCAATTAAAAACAACTTACAATGTGTGAACTGCAAATGGTATTCTTGGGTTTATTAGCGAGGAAGGAGGAGTTGTTTTTAAAAAAGGAAGAAGGCTATTCCGTCGACAACAAAAAGAATATCATGTTGTGTTCCCACCATGGAGGGCCTCTTGAGTTTTTGGGCTAGCTGTGGTTGTCTCCGTGGTAATGTGTGTGTGAGAAATGAGAAACTGTGTGACTGAGGATGAAATGGCTCGTTTCAGTGTTTGTTTATCTGTTTATGAATGCCTGCTGTAACTGTGCGCTTCCACAGGAAGTGATGCTGACGGCTTGCTGAGTGATGATTTGGCGTCTCTGCCCTCTCTCACCTACAGACAGCTCTTCAAATCCCCTGCCAAGAGTGGCTCCAGGGTAAATCACACTTTAAGATAAGGTCCCAACAGCTACACATTCTCGTCTGGCCCGGGTCGACGCGCACAGCTTCTCTGAGTATATCTGAGCACAATAGTTCAGCTAATATGGGCTTAGCCGATCCCAGCACTGATAGTTTTGTGTCAAAGCTGCCAATCAACTACTGTATAATCATGCCAGGGGAGGCAAAAAAGCCTCATCTGAATCATTCAGATTAAAGTCACTGAAGCTCCCCACTGAATCAAATACGTTTTATGATTAGCAGCTGCAGTGCAGGGCGAGTAATCATAATCAGGCTAGCGAGCGTTAGAGGGAATTCTTGGATGCACTTCTTTAAATGAACTTTCATTAAAAAAAAAGAAGATTCAATCTTTATTAGATTTTATTTTTAAGAATTTGATTTCAGGTTATGTAGCTTTAATCAAGAGGATATAATGGTAGTTACATGATGATGGTGATTTGATGAATTCACTGAATCTGAATGTCATGCTCTTTTACACTTTCAATTGTAAATGGTAAATGGACTGTACTTATAGCTTTTTTTTTGTGTTTCGACCACTCAAAGCGCTTTCACACTAAATTCACCTATTCACACACACATTCACACACTGGTGGCCGAGGCCACCGTACAATGTGCCACCTGCTACTCAGTAACTATTCATATGCACGTGGAACTGGGGTTCAGTCTCTTGCTCAAGGACACTTCAACATGTTGCTTGGGGGAGCCGGGTATCGAACCACTGACATTCCAATCAGAAGACGACCCGCTCTACCTCTGAGCCACAGCCACACAGCTACCGTGCTCACAGACGGTCCTCTATCTTTCTAGTTTCATCAGTTTCATTATCTCAATGATAAAAAAAATATTTTATCTGTTAGTGGTTGTAGTTGAACTGTATTAAAGGAATAGGAGTGTGTGTGTGTGTGTGTGTGCGTGTGTATGTGTGTGTGTGTGTAATATGTAATTATATATTAATATATGTTAGCGATAAAGTTCATGAATTAATTACAGGAAACAATAAGTTTACACTTCCTCTTCCTCCTTTCAGAAGATGTAACACATATTGTTTTGTTGTTTATTTGAATCTATTCATTGGGTTTGCAGGTTATCATCCATTTCTGTTCATTCATATTTTTTTGTTTTGTTTGTTTTTGGATTCTTTGTTCGTTGAGGCATGTGAGAAAACCGTTTTCTTCATGAGTTCAACACAACATGTGGTGAGTAATAGAAACACAATTGATAATTGTGCAGGACAGGTTTTCCTTTAACTGAAACTTTAAACTTTAGGCTGTGTTTGGGCCCCTGGTGCAATGACACTTAAAAACACGAGCTGGAAAACAATGCCCTGAGTAATATGCATCCAAGATCTAATAGCAAAAATATTCAATGGATATCGATACGACTTTGTCTCACAGCTTCAGACATTTGGTCCAAAGAGGACGCAGGAGAGATTTCTGAAAGTCATCTGCAGACAAGACAGTTCTACAAAGACAGAACATTTGTAGAGGAGAGAAAACATTGCCCATCTCGCAACTTCAGTTCAGATTGTTGTGAGCACTCAGTCTGCAGTCTGCTGAGCTTCCAGCTCTCAATCGACTAATCCTTTGTTCCTCCAGCCTCATCACATCTCTCCGGCTGAGTTCATCAGTCTGCTGTGTGTGTGTGTGTGTGTGTGTGTGTGTGTGTGTGTGTGTGTGTGTATTTGTGTGTGGGGATCCTAACTCACACAGGCATGACTAAGGATGCAGCCAGTGCTAATGAAGTGCATTTACTTTATAATGTCTCAGATATGTATGCGCGGGTTCATGTGTGTTGTGCGGACTGGATGAAGTGTGCATAAGCACATTAAGTGAGGGTCGAGACGGGGCATTGAGGAGGCGGGAAGTGGTGAGTGTCGATGCTAACACTATCGATTCCAATTAATCACAATTCTCCATTTAAATCGACTGCATGGGAGCTTCATTTTCCACACCCTTGCTCAGCACCATCTATTGAGCAGAAGCGCTGTACTGCCAGTCTCAACACTTATTACCAGAGTGCGATGAGGCCAAATGATTGCGAGGGAGCAATAATGTCTTAGTGGTCAAAACACAGGAGTTTTATGCTGATGCAAAAGCTGTTTCTTTGTTCATTTCGAACCTTTTAAATGAAAGCAAAATGTGACTGCTGATCTTATTGTGTCTCCAAATAATATTTCCCGAGAAAATCAAGCGGTTAACCCAGAGGAGCCACCAAAAGCTTCCTTTGTGCAGAGTGGTTCGTCAGAAAACCCTGCATCATCTGCTCGGCTTTAAAGGCAGAGCTTATAATCATATGAATGCTAATGAATGAATGAATGTGTCCATCATGGGACGGAGATTAGCAGGAAAGAACTGCGCCGCACAGAGCTACTGTACCAACAGGCGTAACGACGGTCTACTTCGCCTCAGAGCAGCATCACATGCACATACACTTAAATCACACAGTTGGGTTTCTACTATTCTTAATTAAAATCAGGTATAGAATAACAATGAGCAGCTTAATGGAATATGCAAAAGGCTTTAAGGATCTCCCTCCAGATTCAGCTGAATTATAAACTGGCTGTAGAATGCTTTTCACCTTGGATCAAAAATACACAGCGCTCTGCGTTACATATTTTACATGCAGTCAGTTTAAGTAATTAAGGAGGAAAAAAAACAGAAACTGGCTCATGTTTCTGAGCTGCCTAGAGGCCATATATGTCTCTGCCCTGACAACGTGCTGTGTTTGGACTGGCAACGTGAAATAACCTATTTTCCATAATAAAAATCTGCAATGTAAAAAAAATTAAAATCAAGCAATCAAAAAAGGGGCACAGTTAATGCATCCGAGCATGCTCATATTTTCCATTTAGACCGTAACTGTTTATATTAACAGATACAATCTAACTCTAATACAGCATCTGAACTGACAGCTGCTTTTATTTAAGATCAAATTCTTTACTTCTCTATAAATATTTGATCATATATATATAACCATAAATGACTAATAATACTGTGATATTTTAAATATTGTGCATACATGTCTGAAAACCAAAATCAACATGAACTGCACTCTCAAAGGTTTAATGAAACAAGCTTTCATGCTGAAATAATTTAAAAAATGACCTGATACAGTTGGAGCTGATTATTATGGGGGAGTTTAAGTCAGTTTAAAATGATTAATAAAATAGCACTCTTAGTTTAATGTCTTATCTCCTAAATTTTTCCCAGATATCGTTTTAAAAAAATGCACCTGTATCATGACTTATGATTATGTTTTTGTAATGCTTTTTCAACTGATGTTGTGCTCGTTCATATGTGATGTGTGACACTTTTACAGAGGAATCACTTATAAGCCATGTTTTGATCAAAAGCTTTCGGTACAGTACGTTTAGAGCCTAAAGTAGCACCTACACAGAGAGGGTACCTAGATGCCTGATCTGTTGAGCGTTTTCACCACATACAGCACTCACATAAGCCACAGCTCAGCCCTCAGCGACTGCAGCGTTTACAGCTCCACCTTTTACTACTGAATCTGTGGTGGGGTGACTCTGGGGTGACAAAATTGGAAAGGTACTAAAGGTACCATCCACAACAAACTGAACTGAACCGAACCGAACTGACCTGCTGGTGAAAACGCACCATTAAAGTGATCACGGTTACAGTGACTTACTGGATCAAAAGGCTTGAGACAGAATTATTCCTACACAAATGCTGCTTAAATTATTTGTGTGTAATAATCTACTCTGCTTACAGTGTTCACTTGTCATACATGACAACAAATAGGGGGAAATACTATGGTGACAGTTAAGCTGTTTTTTTTTTACTTTACTCCCATGATCTTTTGAGTAGTGATACACTGTCTGCTTCCAGCTACCTGAGGCTGGTGCTGTGTGCACACTGTAATCATGACAGGAAAAGGAGAGTCAATGAAAACCATCTCCTCAAAGCTTATTATAAGCTACCAAAGATGGGCCGAAAAGATGTGGCGATGAAACTTGGATTTCCTCAGGCTACTTTGTGCAAAACTACTCAAACCCTGAGAAACGGTCATGGCTGCTGAAAGCACTTATGAAGCTGTCCTCGTCAGGTGCACTGATGATGCTTGGTCACATAATGCCCCCATTAGTTTATATTCATGTAATTAATATGGAGATGTCATTAGATGGTACACTGCATGAGAGTTTAAGAAAAATATTGATTAGACCAGTTACCAGTTTATATAAATATTTATTGTCATGAACTCTGACTAGATTATGATTCAGAGGTATGATAACTAAATCCATGTATTTCATAACAGTCCAAATCAGCTCACATTTATCTCTGAAACAACAAAAAAATTAAATGCTGGAGGCCTGTTGCTTAAAAACAGTCTATATGGTAATTCTTCAAATGCACAAATCTTAATGCCGATTATTCCCCCAATCCCTAACGCTCAATGAGATAACCACTTAAAAACTGTATTGCACAACAGCAGCTTTATCTGAACTATCAAACTGGCATTAAACACGTACACAAACTGCAAAATACACCAGCCTTTATGCTAATGCTTTCAAAAGTCTATTTCAGTAATAGAAACAGAAACACATTGTATCCATGAGTCCTGCCTACAGGCATTGTGGGATACTGGCTGCACAATGCATGTTGCATCTCTATTATAGCTAAGCAAATGTGTTTTCATGTACAAGACTGAACTGACCAGCTGTTTTCCAGCTGTGGCTAATGCCCCCTGCTGGTACAGTGATCAATTATTTGAAATACAGACCAGTACATGACATCTATTGTAGATTTATCTTGCAAATCTACAGTGGAGTTTTGTTGCAGTATATTTGGAGATCAGCAGTAAATGTTTGGCTTTGGTGTCTGTACCTTCAAGTCAAAGGGCAAAGTATTCTCCCTAGATCTGACATTTTGCGGTCGTGAACAATCAGAAGGAAGCAACACATCACAAAAGAGGCAGAGATCCCAGTTTCTTCACAGATAACAGAATCAGTAGACCAGAATGTAACACAGCCACAACTGGGACTCTGATTCTTATCACGCTATTATTTCCACTACTTCTCTCTCTTTCTCCCTTTCTCTGAATTCAACAAGTTCACGCCCATCCTCCGGGGATGGACAAAGTCATTCTGGGAAATGTGGGGAAATCAATACCTGAAATTGAAGTACACCAGTCAGATTGAAGCAAAGTGGGTACACTTAAAAAAGTAAATTAAAGCCCTTGATGACAGAATAATTCATAGAATGCACCGACTGTTACAAATTGATATTTACTAGTGTATGGCTGTCCGAAGGGAGAAGGGTTTTCCTTTAAAGCACAATAATAACGCCTTCACCCTCCCTTATCAACACATCCATTACAGTTTTGCATGCCGTGCACGAAAAGACAGAACAACCTATTGTTTTATGAATTTTGCAACACCACATAGAGCCAAATCAAGTTTGCTGAGCCAAAAAAGACCAATTTCAGACAGTGAGGTGTTAGATCCAACCCCAGATGAAGAGCAAATTAGACAGAGTGTGAAGACAATCAATGGCAATGAGTATCTGAGACTCCAGGCGAATGTGGGAGTGGCAGAGTAATCAAGCAGGCCAAAAAAAAAAAAAGACAATAATGTCTATTAGATGTATTGGCTTTGAGAAAATCCTCCTGAACAATATGTACATTATGTGCTTTATTCAGTTCAGCGCCTCTTTCTGTTCATACTCCCTTTAAGGCCAGCAGCAGAGTAAGTGATAATTAATTCCCTAATTGAAGGCTTCAGAGCTTCAGGGGAGAATATTTCTGAGGTCTTCTTTTATTACAGAAAATCATCTATTCCGCCTACGAACTTATAAGGTTACATTCTTACAGTAAAAAAGTAAAGTACTCACATCTTTTTGATATTTTGAATGCAAACAAAACTTACTTACTCAGTCAAAAATGACGGGAAACTCATGAAAGTGTCAAAAATATTGTTTTATCGACCCATATTGATTCTGAATAGTTGAAATTGTTACTCATTTTCCAAAGAACTGAACTTTGGTACCAGCTGCATTTCCTTGCTCTCTCTCATTGTTAGTGTTTGCTGCAGTCATCCTGCTGTTCTCTGCTTCTAACCAAAGAAAGACAAGTCGCCGTTACATTTATCATTTAATTAAAAAAATATATTTTATGCCTTCAATGTCAATTTTCCCCCATGGTATCATCAAAAAGTATTGAATATCAATATTTTTCAAAGTACTGCATTGAAGTCAGAAAGTCCAGTACTGTGCGTTTATTAGGTACAACTGCACAATCTTATACAATCCCTTAACCCTGGAAATATTGTTGGCTCTGTGTAAGAAAGCTCTTACTTAAATTCTCTGGTAATTTCTGAGCATACTGTTAGTGGAGATGTTGGTGATGTGTTGAAATACATTATTTTTCTTACATTCTTTGCACCTCGTCAGTAAATTATTCATTATAATGCAGTCAAATACGAAAGAAAAAAGAAAAAGTTCACAGAGTTACATCAACGCCTCTGACAGCGTCAACAGACACTGAATATAAAAACTGTACTGCAGTAAGATTCACTGTGCTGGATTACGTACAGGTGGACATAAAATTTAGCCTGAGTTCAGTCCTTGAAATGATTTTTCTGGCATCATTAAATTCTCAGTTGAAATTAGAGATGATAACAATTAATGGACAATCAATTAATTGGTCATTAAGAATTTAGTCAAATGTGAAATTTAAGTGATTAATGGAAATGCTGTCAAAGTATAGGCCATGAGACAAGTTGCTTTTTGCATTGACCGAGGAAAAAACGCATTTGGTATTGTTTTTAATAAGCAAAGTTTTCATGGGTTTTTTTTCCAAATAACTGTAAATTGATTATCTGATTGTTAATTTTAAAGATGAATCGATTAATAAAAGTACAATTTGCAACCCTAGTTGAAATACAAAAACAATCCAATCAGCGCCATGGCTGCACACCGCAGCCAATGAGGAGCTATCACAAAAATCAACAATAGCGAGCATTACAAACACGACAGACGCTGCTGTGGAGGCTGTTCTAAATTAACATGCCTTCTCAATATTTCCCGACATCAAAGTTTGTTTTGCTTTGTTTTGTTCCACTCCACTCTATAAAACTCCACCGCTGTGTTGGCATGGCTAAACATCAGTATGGACTTAAATTGGCCTATGTTGGTCTGGATTGATTGGTTAGGGGCAACTGAATCCCCCTCGGAAATCAGTAAGAGCAGTCACAATGTCAGACTGAAGATGGAAACGAAGTATAATGAGTTGACGAATCTGTCTGATATCAGGTGTGATAAAATCGGAGGCACCATCTGGAAAGGCCACCCTGTGTTACCTGTGGGTGCCACACTGGGTCCAGCAGTGTTTTTTGGACAAACTAATCCCAATAAACAACATCCATCCAAATGACTTGGCAGCCCAAACCTGAATTACAGACGCTGATTTACCTCCTCCACTATCATGTTTTTGTGTGCGTTCACTTTAATTATAGTTAGTTAACAGGACATGCACCTCAAAGACGGCGCCCTCATTTCACACAGCGGAACTTCACATTCTCTTTTAATTGGTAAATTTGTGTAATTTTGAAATACCAAAAAAAAAAAAAAAAGTTTTTCTGTAAAAGTTAAAATAAACTAAATATTTCATGTGATATTTTTCTTCTGAGTTTTTCTTATGCCAGATTAAAGCTTTATAAAAAAAATAGACATTTTATTTATTTGAGTATTATGCATCCAACTTCAGGCTTTACGTTTTACTTTTAAAACTGGATTAAAAAGTCAGCGGGGTGATTCCTTCTGGGTTTCTGAGAAAACGTTGCTGGGCCAGAATGTTCAGAGGGTTTATCACGAGAAGATAAACGTCCCATTGGTACAGCATTGGTTATGTGAGATTATTAATACATTAATGCACTCTGTATGCATTCAAGTTCGCGTGCATGAGTGAAGGCAACACTGTGGAGGCTGACAGCCAGTAAACAACAATCAGTTGCATAAGATGTCTGAGACAAACACTCATATTCCTCCTCTGTTCTGTTGTTATAAAACTTTAATTGCTTTTTAATGCATTCAAATGTATATCCTTCAAACAACATGAAGATTACATTGTTCACCCCCAGATATCACTGTTAATAAAAGGCCTTTTAGGTGTTATGGCACACGGGAAAATAGATTATTCTATCTCTACAATGCAGCCTAGATACTTGTGAAATTTAGCTTTGAGCGGTGGTGCTTTAGTTATAAGTGGCTTTGCATGTTGCATGAAAACCACAGCATGAATTCTTTAAATCTGACGCCAAGAGGGAGTTTGGCTTTTTGCTGTTTAATACAAATATAGGATGTGGTCAAAAAAAAAAAAGGCTGACTGAAGTATTTCACAAAGAAAACCTCAATGTTTAAATAGACAGGATAATAGGGGAAGATATAATAGAATTACAGATACCAATTTATGCGAAAGACTGTGGGTGTTCATCTAAAAATACATATAAACATGCTAGTTTAACTGTGTTCAATCAACTCGGAGGCAAAGAAAACAAGAGTGTACCACTTTCATAGTAAACAAAGTCAAGAGAAATGAAGGAAACAGGAACTTTGAAGGTCTTGTCAGTTTTGGAAAAACATGTTTGCTGTTGTTCTTCGCAGTGAAAAAGCCAACAGCAACCTTCATCCTGTCGGGGGCTGACAGGTGGGAGGTCTCGCAAGATTGACAAGAGTGAAAACAGGATTAATTAATGACTCTGTGTTGGAATCTAATAAAGAAGTCAGTGAGGCACTTCATCATGCATGAAGCCTGACAAGCCTGACATACTGAGGAAATGATGAAATGCTCAGTCTGCCGGTGTCATCACAACATATTTGTCTTTTTCACCAACAGGGAGGGGAGACGGGAGTGACTGACTGCCATAACAGAAACCATGTCGAACCATAAAACTCGTCTTAATCTTCATGCATCAAATATGTTCAGTTTCCATCTGATCCAAACATCTGTCTGTGAACATAAACGGATAACAACGACACCAGTTTACGACTGAGCTAAAAATAGGGCTGCCTACTCCAATACCACCTTTGGCACACTGAAACATGTAATGAGCAATCAGCGCAGAGATGTGATGCGAGAATGAATCAGTACTTTTGAACTCTATGATATGTGTGCAGAGCAATGGCAACCGCAAAAGTGCACACACTACCCGACACATATATGCTTGTGCTGTGTGCACACATCAGAGGGACAGGCGGAAGATGGATGGATGGCGTTCTGCAGGAGTCAGCCTCAGACAGGGGTTCTTATTTTATCTACTGGACTGTAAAAATGACTCTCGGGTGCAGGAGATGACAGAAAGAGCGTTTCCTGACCTTGTAACCAGTCAGCGCCTGCAGTAAAACCCTAAGAAGACAACTGGTGTCGCAGAGTGAAACTAAAGCCTTTTGTCCAGCGTGAAATACCAACATGACAAACTCAAGACCAGTGCTGGGCAGGTACAGTAGTAAAATCACAAGCAGTGTAACAAATGACTAATAATTTCAATAATATAACTGTCACCCCAAAAGCAAATTATTACAACCATACTTTTGTCTAATTTCAACAATCGTGCATGTACGTCACCAACCAGCTAGCTTGGAAGATGGAGACACTTACTTTCAGTCTGATGTGTGGATTTGAGTCAGACTGGAGTCATAAATTTGATGACTTTAGACTCAATTTGACAAAATCAAAAAAGACTTTTACGGCAGTCATTTGCAACTTAACTGAGCCTTTTTGTAGACAGAAGACAGAGAAACAACAAACTTGTTGGGTTTTTTGGTCTGAATTTTTAAAAGCAGTCATGAGTTTTGTAAATGTATTTGATCAACACTCTGCTGTTGAAATGGCTTTACATTTCACAAAACTCATATTATGACTTGTTTAGGACTCGAAACTCAAAGTGTAGGACATGGGACTTGACTTGGGACCTGAGTGAAGACTCCTTTGCTTTTGTAATAAGTAATAAACTACTTTTTTTCAGTGATCTGTCCAACACTGCTCGAGCGCTCAGTGGTAGCAGGAGGCAATCAGAAAAACAAAATCCTTCCATTGTTGTAAAAAAATGCAGACAGAAGCCTGCTGGAGCAGCAGCAGTGAATTCAGGGCACTGACCCACAGCCGACAGACACCTTTAAGTATGTTAAGCTAACTCTGCGAGGCTTAACATCTCTGATAGCTCTTAGCCAGGGGAGGGATATTTTTAACTGCTAAGCCACTCTGGGTGCAGACCAGATGTTGAGAAAAGAACGCCCTTCTAAACATTTATGACTATCAGCGGATGGGCCCCGGGGCGCAGCTGCTGTTTAGAGTACAACTGAGGCGTGGAGAAGTCACCGCCGCCTGATTACTACAGTCTTCACAGAGGCTTGCTTTGTTTTTACAACAGCAGCGCTCAGAAGACAGGCGACATAACATCCGCTTTATAAGACAGTCACTGTAAAAGGTCTGCTCTGAACACTCGGCAGTAACCTGCCTCTCCGTTCTGCATGTCACAAGTGTGACACGTTGCTTGTTTGACTGCTGGATTTCTTTTCTTCTTGCAAATGTTAGTAAAAAGCCAACAATGAAATCGCGCACAATCAAATGTGTCTAGATGGGAAATGACACGTCAGGATGAAGCACAGTTGGCACTCTGACAGCTCCTGATTGGATGTTGTGGGAACAGACAGAGGAGAGGCTCGTGGATGCTGAAGGATGGAGAAGGACACATGACAGGGCCGGGTCAGTTGTTGCCATGGGAACATCAATGAGGAGGAAATCCAGATCTCGTTTTCAGAGACGCTTGTTTCAACCCTATTACTGTGGAAATAGG
The DNA here is from genome assembly GCF_008729295.1 of Plectropomus leopardus. Lineage (NCBI taxonomy): Eukaryota > Metazoa > Chordata > Actinopteri > Perciformes > Serranidae > Plectropomus > Plectropomus leopardus. The sequence goes on from NC_056463.1 coordinate 7,870,847, forward strand.
CAAATCAAACTATATGCATATTTTATATGTTAACCATTTACTGTATATCCTGTGCAGTAAAAAAAGTATAAAAGGATTCTCACTGTAGTTGGTTGTATTTGTATTGCATATTTGTATTTGGTTGGATTGTATGTGGTTGATGTGGAAAACACACTTTCTCATAGTTTAAAGGAAGTCTGAGTCAAGTCTTTGAGGCTTCATGTTGGAAAATTCTTTATCATTTTTTATTTTTATAGTGAATAAATATTTTATACACACAACTACATCAATGACCCAAACACGTGGCTTTAGTTTTAAATGTTTCCACGGATATAGAGAGGGACTGAAAGTAACATCAGACTCCTAAACTAAACTGGTCTCACATCCAACTCTTCAACTACGGCCTGACGCACAGATTAACTCTTTAGAAGAGGTATGCTAAGTATAAGTTTATGGAAAAAAATATTTTCTGGTTCCATGGCATCATGTGACGGACTCGTAAGTTGTAATTCAACTGTTTGACCTCTACAAAATTTGGCTGAAATCAAACAATCACATCTACATGTGCCTGCAATAAAAAGCTAACCGTGAAATGTTTGATTTTCTGTCCTTTCTTATGGACACAGTAAAAAAAAAAAAAGTCAGTAGTCGTTCAGTTTATCTAAGTATTATAGCAATGTATTTAAAATAATATTATTTTTAAAATCCCATTTTTAAATTTTTTTTTGCACTTTCTTTCAGGTTTTTTTACGTTGTTTTTCTGTTTGCTAATTTTCTTAAACTTTTACCCTTTTACTTCTTACTTTTACTTATTTTTTGCCAATGCTTGGGGTAATTTCTTGTAGAGTTACTCATTGCCTTCCTATGTCCTAGAAAGGAATCAGGTTAATTTGCTCAGGTTTCGAGGGGTTAACTTTCTAAATGCTAATCAGCTCTAATGATGTTTGCATGTTAGGATAAGCTGTACGCCCGTCTATGACACCTGTGAGGGAGCTGATGTGACCAGTGTGTCCACACATTGAACGGATTCTGCCTGATCCTCAGTTTGTGAGTCAGCATGTCATTGTTTCATCCTCACGTGTCTCCTCTGCTTCCCATGTGTGTTTCACCTGTTCACAGTCAGACCTCCAGCCAAGCGAACTCCCCACAGAATCAAGAAGCAACGAGGCCTTTTTCATTACAGGTAATTGAGTTGTAGCTGAAACAATACTGATTGCATTAGGGCCCTTAATCATGTTAAGGTGTCTTATTTTATCACTGGGAATTTAGCTCATTCTTGGCCCATTTTGACGCTAACCTTCTGCAGAGGTCGTTGCCACGGGAGACCGTGGCGGCGGCTGCTCCCATTACCAGAGCACAGATAAATGTGTTGGCACTACGACCGTACATCCCTTTTGCTCTCTCTGTCTCACCTCCCCCCTTTCCCTCGCTCCCTTATCAGAGAGGAGAGCGGAGGAGGAGGAGGAGGAGGAGGTGAGAGGATGCAGAGAGAAGCTCCACAGAGCCAATGTCAGCAGAGTCAGGTGTGGTATTATGAAGGAGACGTCAATCAAGGCCGACACAGGTGCCACAGAGAGCAGCTATCGCCGGCCCGTCCTCACATCTTTCGTCAAATGCTAGTTTCCTTAAGGCCCCGAGCAACGCCCCCCCTCCCCTGGAATGAAGGGCCCCTCCGCCCTCCAGTAGCTCAACAGGCCATCCAGATAAAGGAGCCAAACACACCCCTGTCCTGCTGTTGATGGACACATAGATACGAGCTAACCTCTCCATATTCACCTCTCTCCCCTCCACCACTCCATCCAATTTTTCAGCCTCTTCTCCGCCACCGTGCCGTCTCTTCCTCGTTCCCTGCATTACTCTTGTATTCATTCAGTTTCCACCCGTTCCATCATCCCTCCCCTTCTCCTCTCCATCTTCACACCACACATTTCAGTGGGAGCTCTATTGTTTGCTGGAGAGGGGCATGCTGCTGCTGGTTCTTATCTGGGGATGTTGGCGGCACATCTGTAGATGCTATCGGCGGGCCTGTTGCTCTGTTTATGCTCCAGCCCTGCAAGAGCAGCTAGCGGGGAAATGAGATGGATGGAGGATGAGGCCGCATGAAAATGGAGAAACTCTCTCAGCAGAATTGATGAAGTAAGGGGGCCGAGAGGGGAGAGCCTCTGGAAGGTGATCTAGACAAGAAAAACAAAGGCCTGTCCAGAGAAAAACTAGGACAGCATTCAAAGTCTGATGTAGGGAGGAGCATGAGGACTCCAGAGGGACGTCGGGATTCATTCAACATATAGAGAAACTGCTTTTTGTTTGCTTTGTTAAATAAAAACATACAAATATACATAAATAGAAATGTAAAGTGACCCTATTACACGGAGAAAGTTTACTTTTGTTGGACAGGATGCAGTGATGTTACTACTATCTATGAATATCTACAGAGATTTAAACAGCAACAGCAACATTTTCAGTCAAAAATCACACAATCTAATGTTGCTGGAAGAATGGCGACCAGGCATAACAGTAATATTTGTAAGTATTTTGACTAAATAAACAAAATCAATGTGCAGTGCAAGCTATGTAACATTTACTTTGCAACTAATGGCTAATCTCTACAGTCTGTGTTTCTTAGAAGCATGCTAAACCATGCCTGCATTTCACTTAGGTGTCCATTTTGGACCCTTGTCTTACACTAAATTATTCATTTATTTATTTTTTCAGAGTGCTTGAGGACTCGATATTAATTTAATATGAGTACTGGAATATGGAAATTACTAACAGGGCAGCTCCATTATTTTTATTTATTTTTTTATTTATTTTTTTTTAGGTTTTTATATTATTCTGTAGCTTTTCAGTAGTGTTCCTGATGTATTTAAACTCGAGAAGCCCAATTTAGATCGAAGTAGGTATGCTTTATCCTCAAAATGCTATTTTCCATGTGTGCTAAATCTTTCGTCATCGTACTAAGATTTTGTTCAGGTGTCCAGTATTGCTTTGGATTTTTTGTTTGTGTATGTATGTATTTTTGCACACAAATTTTCATGCACTGGTATGTAGTATGTATGTTTGTATCCTTTTTTATTGTTGCTACAATAAAAAAAGAGTTGGAAAAAAAAAGCTTTTTTCCGAAGCCCTTCTAAAAACTTTTTCCCATATGAACTGACAGGTTTCTGCATGTTTTCTGCACATACTGCTGTGGACGCCGTGTTAGTTTGGCTCCAAAAGTCAACAAACAGACTAAACTATTGAGTCAGCAGGAGACCAGTAACTCCCGAGTGCTGTGAGGTCAAATTTGACTGATTTGTTACGCCAAAGACAGAAATGCTAATTTACATTTCTGTCTTTGGCGTCGGGTGGCTTTGGCAGCAAAGATAATATCTTCAGTTCCATTAGTATTGATTTATACTGATAACTTATATTGATCGTTTTAAGGTGGTACTCCTGTTTGATTCTCCAAACTGGAAGCTTTCAGACCTCCATTTAACTGTAGGTAATACATTAACTGTGGATCTAATGATGTGGTTGTACAGTATGAATGCAGTATTATACTGAATCTCAGTGTGTCTCCACCTCGTTAAATAAAGGTTTAATAGCACCATCCTCCAACTCCGAGCTCAAATCTTCCAAGATAAAACTTTCCACACTGTTCATGCTAACAATGTCACTGAACAGCGTGTGTGGGGAGCCTACGTCACTACTGTTAATGACAGTTGAGCGGGAGTTTTCATAGGAAAAGCACAGAAAGAAAAAAAAAACACACATATACACTCTTGTGTGTCAAACCAACTTCTCTTACAACCCTAAAATTATTAAGGATAACTTTTTAATAAAAAAAGGCCGACCTGTAGTTCATCATCATGGCACAACGATAAAAGAGCACACCACAGAGCTCTCCTCTTTTGCACTGATCTATGGGAGCTTAATGCAAATGTGTCAAACACAACACACGAGCACCGAGCAAACTTACTGTACAGTATTCTCCAGCATAATTTAATACTTATCTTTAAAACAGTGTGTGGGTGTGTGCTTCAAATTATACCCCAGTGAAGGTGGAACAAAAAACATTTCCTGCATCAGTGAGATTAGAAGTGAGCTGCGTTTACTAAGGATTGTTGCACACACACACACACACACTCACACTCACATTTGCACAAACAGTCACATTATGTAGAGAGTTTGTAACAAATATCAGTGTGAAGTATCTGCAGCTGCTATTTGGAGAATATCAGCATGGGCTTTGTGGTGTTGTTGATAATGAAATGCGCCGCAGACACAATGAGGCGAGCTCAGGCAGTCAACCACGCTGCACAAAGCATCAGCTTGACTCCTGAACTTGAAGGGAATTGTCTTGAAAGTGTCGTGAAAGGAAGAATGGCTGCTGACAATGTGAGGTGAGATGGATGAGTTTCTCTACGAACCACTACACAAACAGCAGCCACGCCTGCATTAAGGTGAGTATGTGTACATGTGCACAGGACTGGCAGCTTGGGAGCAGCAGATGTTTCTGAACACACAGATGTAGTGCACGGCGATGATGTCACTCAACACAGCCAGGGGCATTCATCATCGTTTACCTCGCCGAGAGGTGTGATGGGGTGGCAAATTAACGTCAGTTAGCAGCTCTCCGACCCTCCTCCGCACCGTACAAACACAACATCTCTCGCACTAATTTTAGATTCAGCATCAGAATATTAATGTTTATTTTGAGTGAGAATAATGAGAGTTTAAATTTAGGATCAACATTATGGTGACAGGTTCAAGTCTAACAAAGAAATTGCAAAATAGAATTGGACAGCTGAGTGACAGATTGTCGAATTTCATCATTTTGAGGGGCTAAAAGATTAAATTTAAGAGAAATAAATAAAAAAATAAACAAAAATTCTTTTAGTTGGATAATTATAATCCAAGTTTATACACTTGAAATCATAGTATCTGCAAAAACGGGATTGCGTGCGCCTTTCAGGAGCTAAAAGATCAAAAATCCCCTTTGATCCCCCCCCACACCCCTTTCCCAAATTCATGTAAACATATTTCGGAGATGCTCCAGCGAGCATCAATAACAGGACAAGCAGAGACGCCACTCAAATTTCAGAGAGGGATCTGACATGACGAGACCAATCTGCCCATGTAGACATAAAACACAACGCAGTTTCAAAGTTCATTAGCCATGTCTGGTGAGATGCAGATGCCATGTATAATACAGATTAAACAAACGGCAGCCAACACAGACATCAAAAACTGAGAAAACATACTGTACATATTAAACAGGCTGCAGGAGAGAGATTTGTGTTTGATTGGGGATCACACAGCAGCATTTAAACCCTCAGCGGCCATCTCTTTACACACAAATAATAGGTAGGCTGTTTATTTATTGTGAATTAAATGTGCAGATATGAAGTGGATACATTTAATAAGTGCAAATAGTGGCTTTTCTGCAAAGGAAAAAAAAGAGTAGGTGTTGAAATTATCATATCAGGGAAAGTGAGGAAGACAAAATAACAATAAAGGCAATCGAATCGATCACTCAGCCCTAATGGAAAAAGATGCAACAGATCTTGAAAACACCTGGACGCTCTGACAGTGTGGCATTAGCAATTACACCAGTCCATCTGCAGCGCAGCGCCTTCAAACGCAGCAGATGCTACGCAGAACGCCTCTGAACAGAATCAACCTCTGATGAGTCTTAATTGTATATATGTGAGAATATGTGCCTGCACATTGTGTCATCCAAAAACGAGCCATCCAAATCCCCAAAATAAGATAATGCTTGTGCTTGTGTAATCCACATTTCACCGATACAAATTGCTCGGCATATTTCTGTCCTTTAAGCAAAAGGTTGCACAATCTGCTCTGCCTGGAGAAAGATTTAATACATACATCCCCGACATCAAAGACAAATGCTTTGATGCAATAGCTGTATCCAAGCATGCTTTGTGTTGGCTGGCTGTAAATGTAACAGGAACTGAGACCTGAGTGTTAAAATGCAGCACTGAGGTGCAAGAAAGCTGAAAGGTGAGTTGGAGGGAGGATAAAAGTGCTGGCAGTGTGTAGAATAAAAAACATGCTGTTGTTGTGCTGTTTTGCCTCTTTTAACTGTGTGTGTGTTGGTTGGTGTGTGTGTGTGTGTATGTGTGTGTGTGTGCGCGCGCATGTGCACGTGAATAAACAATAGGGGAGATACTTATCACTGACCTTGAGCACAAGTTATTCTACAGCTTGGAAGAAACACACACACACACACACACACACACACACACACACACACACACACACACACACACACACACACACACACACACACACACACACACACACACACACACAGCATCCCACTCTGATACTGACGAAGATGAGCGTAGGTCTCCTCGGGGCAGCGTTCTTTTCTTGTTTTTGTCTTGTACACAAACGACTGTCAGACGTATCATAGAGACAGGTCGTTTTGAAGCTCCGGATCAATCAGTGGGAGTCGGAGATTGAGGATCAGAGTGGTATTTTATTCCATCAGCTGCTGGCTTTTTTAACTAAATGTGATTTGATCGGTTAGTAGCTGAGGATGTGATTCTGCTTCTCCTGGTTTCTGGCTTCTTTTCTTTCGGTGCTTTCTCCGATGCTTTAAACTGTGATGACAACTGTAATGTAATGTTAATAAGAATTTCACTGCTGGAAAGATGGTCTTGTCTTTAAACTGGGCTGTTTATACAGTAGAAAGTTGCAAATACTTTTGAACTTGGTGCTGTGTGACCAGATGTTTCTAGGCAAGAAATCAACCATCCAGCAACACAATATTGATTTTGTTTTTGATCAGCGCTGCATAGTTTTAGAGAGAGAGAGAGAGATAGAAAGTTTACCACAGTTCATCTACACATGCTACCCACACTGCTATGATACACAGCTGGTTGAAAATCTGCAAAGTATCCCTTTAACCTTTGCATTTGTGTTTATTTGTGTATGTATCAAACTAATTGCTATTTTTATTCACTGTTGTAACTATTAACTGTTGTCTATAAGCCAAATTGCCCCTTGGAGACATGAAAGCTTTACTCTGTGATACTGCAGAATGAAGTCTGTTGTACAAAAAGCAATTCCATAATACCACACACCAACACTAACAGCAGGGAGTCTCTACTTGAACACCGCAAGCCTTTCTATTTTTTAAATCATCAATCAAGCCTCATCATACTCAATTCAGCGAGTCAAACGCCTCTACGCCGCCCTGATATCATGCATGTGTGTGCGCACACTCGTACTCATGCACATGCAACCCTGAATGACACCTCCACAGCATGCAACCACCAAGTGTGAAGGCGCTGCATGGTGTACAGATGAGACGTCTGAACTCCCTCACCAGGGCTCACACACACTCTCTCTCACACACACACACACACACACACAGTTCAGGACAGCTCAGTCAAAGCAGGATCTCCACACACACATTCATGCACACTTTCATGGTGTCTTCATGTTCCCTGCATAGCTGAATTGCTCATTGAAGCGACATATCATTTTCCTGCTCTCCGTCTTCTTTGTTTATCACACTCTCTCCTTCTTCACACCTTGCTCTTGCTCACACAAGTCTTGCCTGCATCACACATGTCATGCCCCTGCACATTAAGACAGAGTCGGTGTTCAAGCAGGTCTGAACAGGCTCAAACAGCTCCCAAAACACTCTTTATTTCCTATGAAGAACACGTACGGTGCCCCATTCATTTCCGACCTTTATTTTCATCCCTGTCGCTCTGCAGAATGCATAGGAACACTTGGCAAGCACCACCAATCCATCCTCCGCCCTCAAACCCCCCTTTTTACCCTCAAGTTAGCTCTGAGTGACTCTCAGTGAGGAATGCAGACTGTCTGTCTTTGGCTAAAAGCAACAAAATAAATGCAAATGAACTTTCCATTAAGGATTGTCAAGCAAAATGTGAAGTTCCCAGGATTAAACCCTTTAGTTTGTCACTAAAGAAAAAAACATGAATGAATCTACCATAATTAAGGGAAATGTGGGAAAGAACACTGCAGTGCTTCTTCCTATTTTCCCCAAGCATAAAGAGGCATTCTGCAGAAAGAGTGAAATCCAGTCAGCTGGAAGACAGAGCGTGGGATATGAACTGCGAGGAAGCCGAGAGAAATGCTTTTTGAGGTGTCACCTCTCACACCTTGAGCGCGCCCCTTTCAGTTAAAGCTCCACCTCTCTGCCGCCATCATCATGCTGTCAATGCTTGTAGAAAACCTGCTCAGATGGTGCGAAAAAGTCAATCCATAAATAACGTTGATCTCTGAAGCATAAGAAACCAAGATGCTCACCAACTGAGCACTTCGCACTTTGGTTTCCTCGGTACACTCCATCTGTGCCCAAGGCGAGGCGTTCTTTTAGTGCAGAATATGCAATGAAACACTCACGGTTGCACCATATTTCTGCATCCTCAGCACAAGCCAAGTAAAATATGCATCAAACATATTTTATTTACACCTAGAGTAGCAAAATCAAATCCCTTTTCTGTCACCCTGAAATCACACATTTTACCCACAAAGTCTTCAAAGGACATCCCTTAAAGAAATATGATATGCTTGTCATCATCTAATTGATGGTAAAAAGGCTCACGAGAACATCGATTCTCGCTGCTATTCTCTCTAAAAAAACATTTTCAAAGAACAAGTGTCAAGACAAGTGGCCTTGAATATTAAAACTCGAGGCTAGCGATGCTTCAATCTGAAATGAAAACTTTCAGGCTCACTTTTTCTGCCCACCCCGTGTGTCTGATAAATACAGAGGTGCGTTTGAAAAGATTTCCCCATGGCATGGGGAGCCATCATAAAAAAAATAAATAAATGAAATAAAAAAAACGTGAGTCAACTCTCTTTCAGGGTTCAAAAGCTCTATGAAGCCCAATTTAGCTTTGAAACACGGGGACGTTTTAATGTGAAAACCCAAAACTGCCTCATGCATGCTTGCTCGGACGGGCGCTGAGAGATGAAAGGGCGATGCGGATGAGCACACCGGTCCGTTACTGCGTAGGTGTCTCTATCTGTAGAACCGCAAGGAAGAAGACATGGACGGTGAATGTCAATGAGGGAGGGGAGGATAAACAAAATGCTCTCAAGTGCTGTCTAAGCCTCTTTTTTATGCAGATTCAGAGAAACGGCGAGAGTGATGGATTGTCCGCTCCCGAAAACTTTTCACGGCTTTGAATGAGGCACTCCCCAGGTAGCAGAGCTCCCTGCACAAAGCAGCTATTTTTTGACTTAAGTGTGAACTTTGCCATGCACGTCCACCCTGAGAGCTCAACATTAGGAGCACATACACCCCATATCCTCAGGGTAGGACTGAGTAATACACCTTGGCTTCAGGAATTAAAAAGCTTCCTTTTTGTAATTGACATGTGCTAAGGTTGAACATTTTTCCATGGAATACTTCTCAGGAATATTTTACTTTTTCCAGGAGTCACATGATCCCATATAATGTAAAATTAAAAAAAATATATATAAAAGAGGGGAAGATCATTAGAAAATTATTTTAAAAAATAGGTAAAATATCTATATTTAAATTTATATTAATTTTATACTTAAAATGATGTTACAGAAAAGATAAGCATTTTTTCAGAGTCTTTTTTTTAATTTATTATTTTCTTGGCTTATTTTCCGGTGATTTTTTTTGTAACTTTCTTACTATTTTTTTTTTGCCAATTTATGGGCCAAGTCTTGTTAAGATACTTGTTGACTTCTCCACGTTTTTTGAAAGAATTTGAACCAATTTGGTTTTAAATGGTTAACCAATCTCCACTACGAAGAAACAATACGAGAAGGGACAAAAATTTAATTTGGAAAATGCCAATGGAAAAAAAAAAAGTTTTTTTCTTTAAAAGAAAAAGCAATTATTAAAGCAATTATTGGCATTCCAGAGGGACACACTGCAGAACACAGAAACCTAAAATTAAACAAACCAGGAGTTCAGAATTAAGTCAAAATGGTTAAAGTTATTTGTGTGGTTAGATCTGCATGCTACAGTGGAAACTACTCTCCTTCGGGTCGTCTCTTCGTGCCCTATGTTCTGTTTGAAACAGATCATTTTATGAACATCAAATTCCAGTTCTCTGCCAAAACACAAGCAGCATAACTACCATGCAATTCATGTCCGTGACTAGCAAGAATTCAGGCTCTGCAGTTAGGAAAGCTGGTGGACGACTACAGGTTACTAATGACTTGATTTTTTAAGTAATGCAAGTAGCAGACAATGATTAATCTGCTTTTTGCCATCACCATGAAGGATTAATTTTAAGTCCTCATTGTTTATTCCACTTGATTGGTGTAAAGGATACCTTCTGATGTGTTGTTTAACATGATAAACACCACATTTAAAAAAATGGCTTAATTTACCCCATCGCTTTAGTGAGATCTTGGGGATTTGCCAAGTTTAGTCTCAGGTGGCTTTGACATATATTTGAAGTAAATCCCACAAACAACTGGAGCTGTTGAAGGGCAACTCATGATTGTATGAGACCCCCAAATTATGCTGCGCACGTTCAAGAAGATCTTTTAGAGCAGATGGTAGCAAGGCATCTATAAAAGACAAAACACTCAAGCTGATTAACATGTCACGCTAGCAGCCAAATTCTCACTGACGCCGTGATTCTATCCTTCGGGTCCGAAATGAAAATGAGAGCATTCAAGGGAAATCTCAGAGGTTGTGAACACCTTGAAGACTCCTCACTGAAGTGTAGATGCCTTACACATATTGGGAGATGCACCGTGTTCAGCTGGGAATAAGACGTTCGGGTAGTCGGGGATTTGAGGTGCAGGATGAAGAGCAGTGGGCTCGAAAACACAGATGAGAGGAGCAAGTTGGGGAAGTCATTATGCACGAGTTTATCTTCATCTGCTGACTGCAGCAGTCAATTATCACTCTCATTAGAACACAGTAATTGCAGCAGCTAAAGCACAGTGCAGAAAGCAGCTGAAAACGGTCCGAGTTCAATCGGACAGTACACTTTAATTTGAAATTGTAAATGCGGCTTCATTGTGGTGAAGAAAATGTCCCCAGGTATTTGGAGGTTTCTTTGAAATCCTTTCTGAGCAGCTGCACATAATGTGGCACAGAAGAAAACTCCATCTGAATTGGAAAAACCTCTGAAGATATGTTGGCACATAACAGTGATGAAGAATTCATTTGATAAGGAATTAGCTTATTTCCTGTCTGAATGCTTTAACAGGTGAATTAATGATAGAGATGTTGATGGAAACTGTAAAGCTTTCCTGGCACAACAAGGCCGAACCCACACTAAAGTGTTTTCATCCTACAACAGCGTCTCAAAATGAAAACCACATTCAAGAACATTCAAGCATTTTAGTACTGTTTCAGAAATAATCTTTATCCATACTAACGTCTCTGAAAACGCCGTTCACATGGCTCTTTAAAGACACTGGGCATGTGCATACGTGTGAAAACACGTTACAATTACTTACAGAAAATGTTACAGAGATGGCAAAAAGTGTTTGTGGAAGTATCACGAGTTTAAGCACTTTTTATTTCGTTATCGTGATAAAAGACTAGATATTGTATTCGATTTTAGACACAGTAAAAGTGTAAGTGTTGATAACTTCGTTACGATTTGACTATTTAAATACAACAGACTTGGCTTGTCTTTTCTCGGTTTATAGGCTAAATAGCTGATCTATCATCTGTCTTCACCCACTGAGTCATTAAATCCACATTACTGATGATTAGTTCGCAAAAATCTCATTGCGTGAATATTTTGTGAAAGCACCCACAGTTGACCCTACATTGTCATTGCAGCATCGACAATAAGGTGTTTGGTTAAAAAAAAAATCATAATATTTGATTTTCATATTTTCCTCGTTGCCTAGCTTTAAGCATAGGTGGTCAAGAAATGAGGAGTTACTAAGTAAATACAGCCACATATTAGAGCCTTACAGGAGCATCATCCATCGCCAGAGGAAATCACAGCAATGAGAAAAGGGTAACCACCCAAGATGCATGAAATCACAAATTTATATAGACTTAGCTATAATATTTTGGCTCGAAAAGTTGTGATTGATGAGAGTCAACCAGGAGGCAAGCGGCAGTTTCAAAAGTCACTCTTTCCGCATGTTCAGACTATAATTTCTGGAGTATTTCGACTAAGTCGAGGTCGGCAGTTTTTGTAAAGGTCTCCCTCCATTTTAGTGGCTCCAAAATGCCAGAGTGATGTGAACATTAGGTGAAAATATAGCAATAGTAATGCATTTAAAACAAATTATATGAGTGCTGATGTAGCCGAAGACACAATCTCAGTAAAATTAAATGAAGTTGGTGTGAATTGGGTAATATTGGGAAGCTGAACTGGGTCTGCAGCCCGGCCTGCAACATGAGGTTTAAACAGGTCTGACACGGTTTAGCTTTTGTGTAACAGGGTGAACATCCAGCCATTTCTGTCCCTGTTGGCTATTGATTCGACTATTGTCAAAAGCAATTGCACATGATCGTAGAGGGCACTTTTACATTAACCTTTCATAAAGTGACCAAGTTAGCACAAATTGTCCAGTGTGGTGAATCACCAGAGTAAAAACAACATTACAGAGCACATGTTAAAGGAGATTTAGTCACAGTCACTGTAAAGTTTTTTTTTATCCAACAAGGGGAAACTTATGCATTCATACACACTCTGTTTGAGGAACACAAAGGTACACAAACAGAACTTAAAAATATACTGTCAGTACATTCACAGCCACACATACACACACAATGTGCAAAACTGACAATAAACATAAAGTATAGAAAACAATCTGAAATTGCATTTCATAAAAGAATAAAAAAGGTCTGCCTTAAGCCATTACAACTCATCTTTTTTGTTAAATAATCAAACTTCTGTTGACACAAATGATTTAGTACACCTTGTTGCTCTAATTTTCTGCTGCAGGATTCTACTGCTGGACCTACTGCTCCTTCTGAACTTCAGATGGACAGGATGAGTACGATTATCGAGGATCTGATCAACTTTTTAAAAAAAATAAAATCATGTACAACCAAACTACAGACACTTGATAAACCCTGAAAATTCTACTTCAAAAATACCTGTTTAAGTACATCAAATTGTGATTTAGTAGTAACTTGTAGTGTAAAGACCACTCAGTAGAAAACAAATAAATTGAAAATTGGTAATAAATATGGGTTGTAAACCTGTTTTCTATACAAAATCTCACTTGGTTTTAGTGTTATAGGAGACATATTAGCCTGCAAAAACACAAAACTTAAAAACTGACTGTTTGCAATGACGCTGGTAACTCACGTAACAACAGCCTTGCATTGGTGCTCAACTGTGAATTTACAATCAGAATAAAGCTCATGTCGAGAGATGACATGTCACAAACAGAAGAATTCCTGAAACACAATTAAATTAATTAAACGCACCACTGTACATTCCCACGCACACGCCCAAACACACAGCAGGCACTGAGGTGTCTGGAGAGTAGAGATAGGGCCGTCTCCATCAGCCTCTCCACCTACCCAGAGGACCTAATCAGTCAACGAATACACGTAAAATGGAGGCTGTCATCTACCTCCAACCCAACAGACTCCCTGCCGTCACTGTTCTCCCGCCGCCGTCCTCTAGAGAGAAAAAAAAAAGATGGATCTTTCCCTGCAGCTCCATCCTCAACCAACGTTCCCCACGTCATATTTTCTCAGCTGAGTCCTGTTTCTCTCTCACAGCCTCGTGTCTGCAGCTGGCTACAACAGCTCAAGTACACTTTTTTTTTTTTTTAAAAAACAGCCTTCTACTTATTTTCCTTTTTCATTACTTGTGCTCCAAGGGTACCTGAATGTTTTCATTTTTCAGCTCAACATATGATTAATGCACCTCAGTGTAAGTGCAGGTTTGCAACAGTCATTCCTCTACGCTTTATCTGCAGCCGCTCCCGTCTTGTCGCCCCCGTCGCTCCTCACGTGTGCCACAGACAGATGGAAATCAGGGTAATGGAACGCCACGGTGACCCTGACCCTGTTTCCGGGTCAGAGCCATTCGTCATGGCAACGACCCCGGCATTCATCAGTAAAGCAGCACATAATTGGTCATAAGGGGAAGCACCTGCACCTGGAAATGGCTTGGCTAAAGGAATGTGTCCGCTGGTCTGTACTGTAAATCTAAGAACACTGCTCACATTTGGAAACTACCAAAATCTATGCTGGTATTTTGGTTGTCATTTTGTCACATTAGTTCTCTGTCCACACTAAAACATTACACTAATAAACAAAAGATTTCCTTTTCTTGGTGCTTCGAGCACCAAGAAAAGGAAATCTTTTGTAAAAATATAAATAAATAAATAAAAATATTGTTTATTTGAAGGCGACCTGAACCTTTAAAGCAATAACTCGGTGGTAAGTAAGGCAGACAGCCGGGTTATATCAGCCTGTTAAACCTCATCATCTGCTTTCCACAATCACTTAGATTGAATAATATTATCACAACTTGTGTATTCTTGGTTGTTTCAGTTTTCAAATAATTAAACTATGTATGGATTTTTCACAGCTGATAAGTGGAAGCTGTTGTGAGATACACATGGATCATGTGACGGGAAATATAGGCATTCAAAATACAGTATGGCAAATTCTTAAACAGCAACTAACTGTGCTTGAACAGACATGTGCCATCCTTTTTAAATCATATTCACAAACTGAAATACATGAGTGGAGTTTTTAGACTAAAGGTAGGAGAGTGTTTTAGTAAAGCATAGCTTTTGGGTGTGGATATGTTGACTTATTGCAGATGACAAGTGAACACTGGAAAGGAGAAGATTTGTTTTTTAAATTTAGCCAGCTTTGGTGTGGACATTGTCAAGACTCACGTGCACTCGCTGACAAACAAAAGATTAAATTTTTAAGAGGAAAACAATGACACGGTTGATGCATTTCTTTCGGGTGGTTCCTTTGAGAATGAGGGAGATGTTTTTTTTTGTTGTTGTTTTTGAGATTTATTACTGTTTGTTTGCCATTCTGGCGCTTTATGACTTTGGTGCAGCCACTGTGGAAGTGCAAAATGGGTGAGTGCAAGTGTGTGTAGGTGTGTGTGTGCCAGTGGGTGTGTTGTGTTAGAGCAGTAGAGAAATGGAGGGCTGAGAGGATAATAAAGAGAAAATAGAGGGCTGAGAGAGGTAGTAAAGGAGGTGAAAAAAGAAAGGACAGGAGGTTGATTCAGTTGGAGAACGGATAAAGAGAGCACGACACAGGAGAAGGAGTGATAAAATGAAGGAGTATTCTTTGGGCAGAGTGTGAAGAGATAAGTAGGATGAATGCATACAGCTCAGTGAGTGGTCAGACATCATCTGATTGGGCTCTATCTGTGCTGGAACCAGATCAGCCTGTGAGATAGCCGTTTTGTTGTTTGCCCTTTGCTCTGTGTGTGTTTGTTTTAATCAGGGCGGGTTTAGCGCACTGATACAAGGTGACACGGACTAAGTGCGCACAAGAAAAACTGGTTATTGACAAACATCGGGTTAATTAAGGTAGACATTTGAGAATATATTCTTGGCAAACGCACTCTAATCACTCCAAATTTAACCCTTTGAAACCTGGATTGACATCGGTTTTCTCGTGCTGCGTTCTGACACCTTTAACAAGCACTGACACCTTTGAAACCTGAGAAAATAGGTTTGAATTCTTTAAAAAAGGAAATGAGCAACTTGGCAAGAGATTGCCCACAAACTGAGAGAGCGTGAGAGAGAGAGAGAAGAGGGATCAAAGACACATTTTCATTTCATTTTTTAAACTATGTTTAAAAAAATACTAGAAAATCTACTTTGTACCTTGTAAACAAAACATCAGAAACTCCTTGTGTCTTAACCCAACAGAGGTTAACAACACCACAAACCCAACACAACACAAACTGAACATGACGGGCTGCACGCTTTGAGGTCCATGACGGCAGAACTGATCGCACAGATTACATTTAGCTCATAAAACATTTTACACAGGCCCCTCACAGTGTTTGTCAAAATACAGAAGAGCTATGCAGGTCTCATCAGTCCACCTTGAAGGACCTAAGAGTGGCTGTGCAGGTCAATTTTCAAGTCAAATTTGTTTATAAAGCCCATTATCACAAAACACTGTTTGCCTCAGAGGGCTTTAGAGCGTACGACATCCCTGAGACCCTCACATCACCTGAGGAAAGACTCCCGAAAAAGAACCCCTGTAACGGGGGGAAAAAAGAGGAAGAAACCTCAGGAAGAGCGGCAGAGGATGATGAGCGATCCCTCTTCCAGGACAGACAGATGCTTAAAGGAAATTATTACTCTGTAATAAAAAAAAGTTGCTGTATTCAGATAATATCCAACTAAACACATGATAATAACTACATGACGTATCGCACTACATGCTACTGCATCCATGTTTCTCTAAGACACCACAGCGCACATCGACCATTATGATGTTTCATCCCAAACGATGTCTGTATCCATGTTTACTTGACATTTATACTATTGTTGTGAAAACACAGCTGACGTTTGATTATTCACAATATGTTGAGATGCCAACTTAAATAATCGACTCTGTTTACTGCGAAGTATCTCCGACATTACCACAAAGGGCTATCCATGCAACAGTGACGCAATTATCCCTTTTCGAATTTTCAAGCTGTCATGTCCTTGGGGGTCCAACACCCCCAATACACACACACACATACACAAAAAAAAATAGATTAAAATACATCAAAAAAGGGATTAAAGAATCTGCCGACACCCCTAAATCCTTCAAAGGGCGTCCGACTCTATCAAAGGATGAGCATGCTTAAATACGAGGCGACACACATGACACATGAAGAGTGTTCAGTTTATAATTTCTACTACTGTGTGGAGGGAGAAATTAGATTTCAGTGAAACCGGATATCAAAGCAAAGCAATAAGTGGCTTCGGTTATCTCAGTGCACCACAGTCGCCAATAGGTGAGAGAGGAAGAGCGAAAAACATAGGAGCAAACAGGGCGGAAACGGAGAAAAACTAAAACAAAAAGCTGATACATGTGAACCGAGAGCAGTCTCATTTACATACTGAGAGGTCAGAAAGGAAAACAAAGAGACTGTAAGATAGAGGGGGACAGAGAGAGAGAGAGGGCGAAATTAATTCTTCGTTTTCTCATTCGGGGGTTTCCCTGTTAAGCGGGGGTGAGGTGGCGCTCACCTCGAGCAATTCCTAAGAAGGAGGAGTTCAAAGCGTGCCACTGGGAGGTGGGGGACGGCTGTGTGGGAGAACAGCAGACAGTTAAGATGGGATTTCTCATTACCCGCGTCTCGCTCCATGTCCCGGCCATCACTGCTGTATACTGCTATCTCGCTCTCTGCCCTATAATTTTTCTCCCCCCTCCTTTTCTCTTACAGAGACTCAAACTGAATACATAAGACTGGGCCCCACTAGGCCGAACTCCCCCCCTCTCCCTCTTTCTTCTGAGTCTGCTTGTGTTTCCACAGTATCTGACTGTGCACACACAGGATAAAACACACAGAGGCAGACTGCATGACAAAGCAACAGCAAAGAGGAAACACACGGCAGAGAGGGACTTCAAAGCTGGACCGTATGGAGAATAATAGATGTCCTAAAACCACAATGCCTTACTTTAATAATGGTTTACAGGATACGTGTGTGTGTGTGTGTGTGATCACAAGGCACACAAATTAAATATTAATCATATTATTCTGCATAATAATGGAAAGCCAATTAATTTTTAAAAATCTATACTAAGAAATTTTATGTTTTGGAGTTAAACTCACTAATGGTTTTGTTTTCATGATCGATTAGTCTATCATTGATCGTTTCATTTAAACCACTATTTTTCCACCTTATTAATCACACACATTTTTTAAATTAGTTACAATCACAGTGGTGTCAAGAGCTTCTTTAAGGCTTTTTGTTAATCTTTTAAGAATCTCTTCATCATTTTCCTAATAATCACTTAATCATTTGGGCTATAACACATCAGAAAATGGTTTAAAAAAAAATAGGTTTGAACAAATAATTGGAATATTAACGCCAATTGCAATATGGCCAAGTGCAATATCCACATAACAGAAGGTGCAATTTTTTGATAATAGGTGAAATATGTCACATCATACTATTACAAATGACGCAGATGCAACCGCCTAAAAACCATATTCCAGAAAATGCTTGTTTTGGTACAGACAATAACAACAATCACATATTTCTACTATTTTCAGGGAAAATTAAATGTAAAAATGTACCATTTCCACCAAAATTAAGACTCATCGC
Organism: Plectropomus leopardus; assembly: GCF_008729295.1. Taxonomy (NCBI): domain Eukaryota; kingdom Metazoa; phylum Chordata; class Actinopteri; order Perciformes; family Serranidae; genus Plectropomus; species Plectropomus leopardus. The sequence continues at coordinate 7,889,060 of NC_056463.1, forward strand.
AATATCTGTCAATATAATTAGATGTTGCAGCCCTGTTACACATAAATAAATAAATAAATAAATAAATAAATAATCCGTTCCTGTTTTCTGAGACTCCAAGTTGACATCTTCAAAGGTCTTGCTTTATATAATTTAAGGTGACAAAAAGCAGCAAAATCTGACATATGAGAACCTGAAACCGTCAAATATTTGACTTTCTTGCTTTACAAACGACTGAAACGATTCATCACTAATCAAACAAGCTACTGATCACTTTTCTGTCAAACAACTAATCAATTAATCAATTAACAGTTGCAGCTCGGGGCAGCTGTGGATCAAGAAGAAGGACGGTCGTCTGCCAATCAGAAGGTCAGTGGACCATCCCTGGCTCCTGCAGTCTACGTGTCAAAGTATCCCAGGGCAACACACTGAATTACAAATTGCTCCCAATAGCTGTTCAATCTGTGCGTTAGTGTGCTCGTGAATGCTTATTGGGTGAGCAGGTGGGCCCTTGTATGGCGGTCTCGGCCACGAATGGTTTTGTGAATGGGTGAATGGTGCTTGTGTTGTAAAGCATTTTGTGTACTCTCTAAGACTAAGGCTATAAAAAACTATCCATTGAATTCTATCGGGATCATATAATTACTTATTTTGTTTGTCGAATCAGGAAAAAAAATATATAGTATACACAGATAAAAAGCTGATAAAAGACTTGTCAACTTGACATGTGAGATGTTTCACCCAGCATGTATTTTCGTATAGTAACATTTTCTAATGGCTGACATCGCTCATTAAATCAACTTATTATTGAAGCACTACAATTATAAGTTAATGCAAACGCCAGCAATTCAGTCACACTTATGAAACAATCATATCAACAATCATATCAATCATAATCATAATCATACTATGATTATAGTGATTAGCAAAGACTAATCACTATATTGTCCGGCTCTTAGTAAAGTAATATAACTGCCATTCAGGAACAAGTGCTGCAAATTAGCACTTATGTGGCTTTGGTCTTTTTCAGTGTTTCAGTGATAATAAAGCTGCTTACATAATTTTATAAAGTGTTTTCCTTAAGATGGTTTGAATATGATGTAGTTATTTTGGAAAAAATGTACATGTCCACCTTACGTCTTGTCCAAAGGTACACCGGCACATTTAAAAACAGCTTTTCCTGAGCGTATGGCCTTTTCTCCACACACGCACTGTATTTAAGGTCACGGAAAACAAACCTTTTTGTGAAACTCTGTCCTAACAAGATTATTTTAAATTTGGACAGGGATTTTATTTTTTTCCGTGTGTGTGGACAGGAATTATTTCAAGCTCACAGGAGGTAAAAACTTCATCACCCACTAGGAGTTGCAGCAAAATCACAACAACATCAGTTCCTGTTTACATGTGACCTGTCCTACTTGCTGAATCTTATACGATAGCAAACACATTCTGTGCAGCTGTAAACATCATCAAAATGAAACAAGACAGCAGACGACAGCAGGAGTCTGGTAAAGCAAGGACATAAAGCTGAGGAGCAAAGGGACGCGGTGTCAATGGTAATGGTGGTGATGTGTGGAAGTGGAGGTGTTTCCTTCAGAAGAATGAGCCGCACGTCTCCCAGCAATCAATCTCCGATATTACCCCGGTATTTGTCAGATAAGCTCCCTGCCACGGCAGCCATCCGTGACTCATTCCGTCATTACATAGGAGAGGTCACGCCCACTCCGCCCCCGCCTGCGCCATCGTTCCCGGGTCTGATGGCGGCCTAATGGCCTGCTCTCTCTACACCGCAATTAACCTTTTTATTGGCCACCTGCCAGCCAGCTGGAGATACATCAGTGGTTGTGCATGTGCATGTGTGAGTGTGTGTGTAAGGAGAACCATAAACGCAATGGCTTAATGTGTTGGCGCTTGTGCGTGTATGAATGTGCACAATAGTCGGTGCTTTTACGTGGGTGGACTTCCATGTGAAAAGTGTGTCAGTGTGTGTGCCTGTGATAGCTGACAGGTTTCACCTGCTCCACTCTTCAAGTAGAAATTGATTGAATCTAACATCCCATCATGGTTGACCCAGGCGGATCCCACTGGGTGTGAGGTTGTCTGATAGCAGAACTCATCTTGGCGCAGGAACTAAACGAATCCCCTCTGCATCATACGTCCACGCAGCTTCAGTGACAGGTATTGATGAAGCGCCGAGATGGATTGTCTACCATCCAGCTTTGGCTGAAAAAACTTGAAGACGCGCACACGTATGAGCCCACTGACATGTACTTATTTCACATACAGGCCTGGATGATGTGGAGAATAACAAACATCACCATATTTTTGACCAAACACCTGAATATTGCAAAGATATTGTCAGGTTGACTAGTGGTGCTTTCACAAATATTTACACAATAAGATTTTTGATCAATAATCATCAGTAATGTTAGTAGAGGAAAAAAACAGAACAGCTAGCACAGTCTGGTAAATTCAGAGAATGATATCGCTTTACTGTAACACAGCCTTTAAAACCAGGAAAAGACAGCACTTATGACATCCAAAATCTAACACAATATCTAGTTTCATGTGTGTATAATAAGTGTTTCATTTTCTTAAGTGCACACAGACAGCCTCTTTTTGATTCAGCAGTATTGCCATGGTGACCACAGGGTCAGGCAGACTAAAAACAAGCTCTGACAGCCCCACAAACAAAGCCAGACACTAATTACCTACCATCACATCAACATTAAGATAATCTACGTGATGGCTGAAAACGACTAAAGCATGTGTGCATACAAAGAGTATTTTTTTGTAAATTACACCAAGCACATGTTGCCCTTTCTGTTATTTTGGATCAGCAACATGTAAAGCAGCTGTAGCAAGGACACAAGTAATATGTCATCTCCAAAGTCCAACTTCGGGGTCTTACAAATTTTAAAATCTTTACTTTAAATTGTGAAGGCCCAGAAACACTAAACCAATATCAAAAAACTAATGGGGATGAAAGCAGGCTGTTGTATCGCCTCAAGTTGCCTGTGTCCTGGCCAAAACGTTGCACTTGAACACATTTCTCTTCTAGTGCACTAATTTGAACTGTCAATGTAAGTGATTTTACCCACTGAATGGTTCTTTCAGCTTCACCTCCGACTCAACATGCTGAATCAGCTGGGAAAACAGCAGACAAGACCAGACAGCGTCCGACTAGTGCCAACGGTGCAAGACACAACAAAAAACAGGACAACAGACGGCCCAACATTGATCACAGCTCACTGTCAGCTTGGTGTGTCAGGGCCCTAAGATCCTCATTAGGTCTTTAAAGGTCAAGTGTGTAAAATTTAGGGGATTTGGTGGCATCCACGGGTGAAAATTGCAAATGCAACAAGCTAAAACTTCTGGTTAGGATTCCTGCAGTGTTCATGTTTTAGTTTTTTTTAATCAGGAGCCAAAGTTCCCACAAAGATCTCTTCCTCTCCAAAACAAATAGACCAGGTGATCGAAAGCGGTAAAAACACTGAATAAGGAAGTTTTACATTACAAATGCTGCTTGTTGCAAATGGGCTTCTAATTTTGGTGGCTGATATGAGAAAATGTGAAAACGTAAAAATGTGAATGGCCCTATCTTGATCCAGTGTTTGGTTTGTCCGATCTGGGCTATTGTAAAAACATGACAGTGCAACATGTTAATGTTTATAAACAAGGACCTGCTCCCAATATAGACATAAACAGCTTATTCTATAGTGAAAACACAATTCTTATTTTCAGGTGATTACACACTAAAGAAAACATTCTTATTATCTTAATACTCCATCTCTGCCAACATAATGCCTTAACTCTACTCAGTCTTTAAATGCCAGACTGCAGTCCTGAAATGTATCATTTTGCAAATTTTCAAAGCTATTACAGTTATACTTTTTATGTGGTCATTCACTAAATTCAAACACTGATTTTGTCTGAGAAATTGCGTTGCACATGTGGTTAGACAACTGATGTCTTTGTGTTAAGAAGAAAAAATTCTTCTCAATCTCTCCAGCGGTAATGTACTGCCTCATTTGCTTACATTTCAAAAGGCTATGAGAAGAAACAGAATCACAGTAAGACAGCAACTTCACACAGGCACTCAGTATCCGAGAGGCTTATACTGTACTATCCCATTGTCAACAAGAGGCCTCTCTCCAGCGACTTAAATCTGGCAGAGCACTCCTGAGTAGAGAGCACACAGTAGACGCTTTCTGTGGCTCCTTCAGCTGCAAATTGAATTTCGGGGCACGACTTGACTCAAAACACCTAATAATCCCACGTCACTTACTGTTCCCAAACTGAACAAGGTCACACTGTGGGGGCTGGTAATGAAAAAAAAAACAGACCCTTTTACAAGCATTTATCCTGTAGGGCGATGCATTCAAGCCCCAGCAAGGTGAAGGACTTTATAGAGGAGAGAGTACACACGACTACGCAATTCAAGGACAAAAAACAATCAACAAGGGAACAAAAGAACCTCTTCACACCTACGCAGGTGTGTATTTGCAGCATAGCCATGGAGAATCAAAACTTTCAAAGAAATGGTTCCATTCCTGTATGTTACATAACACAGTTTGTCTTACAGTCTTTATCAAAAATTGACATCAGTATAAGAACAAAAAGAAATAAAGATGTGATGTTCTCTCGACACAATTCACCGCAAACTACAACGGTGGTGTTCAAGGTGTACAGGTTATGGTAAAACTTGATAAATCTGACTGCTCTTACCTGCTACAGAGAGACGGGCCGTCTGACTGGAAATGGATCCGAGGTTGTCGATGGTGGCGACGCACTGATAGGTGCCTTCGTCAGGCTTGTTGTGCTTGGAGTGGACCACGTGGGTGAAGAACAGCGAGCCATCGGGGAGAATGTTTCGTCTCTCATCTGAAACCAGGCTCATGAAGGTGCCATCTTTCTTCCACTCTATGCGTGCCGGCGTAGCTGCGTCGCTGTGGGCCGAACAGTTGAGCAGTGCCGAGTTGCCCCGAATGGCCAGTGTGTCCTCGGGCTCCACTGTAAACCAGAAGGGGCTGAAGGGCTGCGCTGCTGAACCTGGAGGGCAAAAGGAGAGAGTGAGGATGCAGCCTGAGCTTCAACAAGCAAAAACCCAAATGATTTTCTTTCTTTTCATTGACATCGAAAAACTGGCTCCGTTCCATTGTCACTACGGCGGATAGCAGTATTCATGTTAATGAGTTTATTAAAATAACAGCAGTATGTGTCTTCTTTCCACCAGCAGTAAAAGTGTACATTTGTTGCTTGTTGCAGATGTTATAAGGAAAAAAAAAAGGTTCATCATAACCTGTTGTGATATACTGCTTCACATAACACTGCAGCCAAGTATATGTAGTCATGCAAAGCCAAACCTATCTCCAAAGTGCTGTGTCAGCACTCCAGAAAGGTCTGGAAGCACAAATGATCATTCTGTTATGGGGGGAAATGCTCTGGCTTGTTTGTAATTCTTTAAACCAATCACAACTGCTGAGATCGAGCTTAGCCCACAATGCAGTGCCAGGCTGGAAGTTGTTTGGGTAAAACATTTGCACATGGGGAGGGAAGCATTGTCATTAAAATGTCTGATTCTCCACAAAAGAAAATGTCACAAAATGATGATATCACAGAAGCTCCTGTGAAGGGATCTGTAGTTTGGTGAAGTCAGTGAGTGTGTTTACATGGACATCAATTTCCTTTTCATGAGGCTTATGCCAGTTACGATCATATTAGGGAAAGAGAAATCGAGTTATTCATATTCCGAGTATACATCCCTGTTTCTTTCAGAGTGCTCCAGTGGCACATTTTGGTTTTTATTAACTAAAAATGTTGTTTCCATGCTTAAACACATGACAAAATACTCCAAAAACCCGATCATAAATAGGTTATTCATGTCCATGTAAACTCACTGACATTTTTTTTTTGTTGTTGTTCTTTTAAATCAAGACTGAAGATGTTTCTGTTTGCCACTGCATTTTATGAAATATTTATCCATTTCTTGCACTGCACTGTAACTTTTATTCTCGTGTTTTATACTCGTCTAAGCTGATGGTAACAGGCTGATAGAGGGGAGGAGAACGCCGGCCTAAATCGCCAGCCAATGACAGGCCGCATTCAACATCCAGTGCTGTAACTGCTGCGAAAGATGAGTTCATATCACTTCTAACATTTTTTTTTCATTTATTCTGCAGCAGAGGAGAGAGAGAGCAGTAAAATGCTGACTGTTATTCAGGAATACAGGGAACTACTACTCAGGCTGCATTTGAGTTCAACCACATGACAAGTGATTGCAAAATCACATCTCCAAGGACGTCATCAACTTCAGTGGAACATTTTAAAACCCACTCACACAAAATGTGCTGGTGGCTGAAATGAAAGGACACTACAGGACCCTGAGTGCCCCAAACACTCAATGAAATGTTTCCAAAGCAAAACATCTTTGTGTTCAATCTATCTTTTCAGCCACTGCGCCTCGGTCTATCCCAGAGACTCCGAGAGGCTTTTCATTATGAAACCACAAGCCCCGCTGGAATTGGACGAGAGGAACTGACAAATTTAACCCAGTCTAGCCTCCCTGGCAAGTTAATATCACGTCTTGCTTTATTATAAGTAGAGAGTGCAGCGAAGGAGTAAACACTTTGGAACGCGGTCGCCATTTCCTTCCTCCAGCATAAATGGTAACATCGCACTGACATGGATAGTGCCAAAGTCGGAGTAAGTGCAATTGCTTTGCATTTGTCCTCATCCATTATTCAAGCGCTCCCACCCTAAGAGTCACACAGTGGTATTGTTTAGATAAATAACACCAATTATCAGTTCTGCAGGGATGGAGGAAAGCTAGAAAAATAATTAAGAGGGTATGAAGGTATTTTAATAATGCAGCGAATGGAGAGAAATAAGTGGCTGAATGTTAAATGCAGTTTAAAATATGCCTGCTCTCTTCCAGGGAAATGGCACGTCTCCAGGGGAGAGCGAGACCAGAAAGAGAAGGAAAGGGAAGGAGACAGAAAAGAGAGATGCTATGTCAATGGTTCAGCTATTTAACTACTAGGAGGTAATTTCTCTACCTTACGGCACCGAGTCCCCAGTGTGAGATCCAAAGAGAGAAGCAATGTAATGCGCGGTCCATTATGGTGGCAATATGGCAGGTTGTCCTCAGTGCACTTAGTTCTCTTGAAAGCACAAACAATTACTGCAAAACGCTGCAGAAAATGACTGAATTGAATAGATTTTTTCCACTCTCACATTGGGGAATAGAGGGAAGACAACACCGCATTCCAACTACGCTGTGCTATTGTTTCCACACTAATTCACTGATGGAGAGGAATAGAGGAGAGAGAGGGAGGGGACAGTGCCCTCACTCTATCTCAACTGAAAGTGTTGGACCTTTGCTACTCTGACTGAAGCGTCAAAGCCTGACTGATTAGCATGATTAGGGTGTCAGCAGATGTTTTTTTTTTTTCAATCTTGTGTGTGCCCCTTTTGTGTGATTCTGTGTCTCCTCTCAATATTCTGACGTTTTTGTAGGTCTGTAAATGTAGTGCAGCTGCATCATGAGCTCTTCTTTTTCCTCAGCAGCAGTTTAAAGAGTTGCTGGGTGGATGACTGATCTTTTGATCCAGGCAGAGCTGATCAGGTCAATGGATGAGAGGAGCAGCTGCTGCAGAGGTGAGTGAAAGCAAACTTTTAGACCCGGCACAATAAACAGTTAAGTCTCACTTTCACTGCTGCTATAAAGATTACTGAGGTGTGATTAACAGACAGAAAACTATCTTCCTAGATAAAAACACTTGTTGAAAAAGTTTTTCTGTAATTTGGAGATTAAAAAAAAGGTAATAAATCTAATATACTGCAATACTCAACATATTGCAAACATAAATTGCTTAAATTGCAACAATATTGTATTGCTACTTAATTATTGTGATAATATCATATTGGGGGCCCTCTGGTGATTCCTATCCCTACTTCTTATGACGGCATGAGTGTCATTTTTACAGAAATCAAACTGTTCCACTGCCATGTTTCAAATCTGATAATATGTGCAGCTACAGCTGCGATGCAAGTAAAGCAAATTTTCAGAAGAGTGTATTAGATCTGCTGATGCAAAGATGGCACAAGTGCTCACACATACAATATTTTATTTTGAAATTTCCTCCAGGCGTACGTGGATGAGAGATTCAAGAGAATAAACAGCGGTTAAGAAAAAGAAAGAAAAAAAGATCAACCGCGTCCAAAGCCAACACAAGTTTGACTCTTTGCAGTAAGCGAGTGGTTTTAAACCAAACTGAAGTAAGCAGCTGATTTCAGGAAAATCGATACATTCAGAGCAGCTGAGTGTACATACTGGGCAGAATGTGACAACACCAGAAAATATATTTCACTGATGGTGTACATGACAGATGGAGAGAGAGCAGAGTGGAGTAGCAGTGGGGGGATTTGTCACTCCTGCAGACCAGAGGCACCATGGCATGCTTAATCATCTCTGCTTTACGCTGCTGGAACAGTGGGTGTGTGGGTTGGGCAGAGCTTCCAGGCTGTAGCCTGGCTCCTTTCCAGTCAAAAGACCATCTTCAGCCGCTCTCTATCTGAGGAGAAAACTGAATGGGCTTGAGGGTCCTGCGGCATCCTATCAGAGCCAAAACAGCCGCCTTTAGCAGCTTTTTATCCCCGTCGTAGGAGCAGTAGGGGAGGGCTTAGCTTCAGCTGTACTGCCTAACAAAATGGCGAACCATCTGCTTTCAGTTGCAGACACAACATCCACTGTCAGCAAAGCAGAGCAGGGGAAAGAGAAGGAGATGGGGCTGGAGATGGAGGTGACCTAGGGGGTGTGAGGGGTGGACAAGAAGCTAAGGGTCTGACTTGACCTCAGCTTCATTTACAAGTGTTTTTTTCCACAATATCTCCACATGAAATTATTTCCTTTTAAAAAAACTACGATACCACCAGCAGCAGTCAAACTGCAGGAAGACAAACAGACATGCGAACAGACAACAAAGCAAAACAAAGATGCCCTTCATAGTGGTCAAAGTCCAAACTATAATAACACAGGAAGGTGGAACAGTTTAATCAATGCTGGGCCCACTGTGCACAGACTAAACAAATATTTTGATGAAAAGCAACACCGGCTGCCAAAAAGCTTTCACTTTGACCAAATGTCTTGTATTTCCATGCTTTGGAGCACACAGAAACTAGAAATCAGAAGAAAAGTAGATTTGGAACCTAACCCTGGTTGCGAGGTCTAAACTTGTGATGCTCAACTTAAGGCTTGCAGGCCAAATCTGGCCCCTATAGGGTGCCAGGTGCCCCCCCCCCACCATTTTCTGATTCACTTTAAAAATAAAGTGATTCACATGGGGGACTGTTTTGTACTTTGAGTATACACAAGGTGATAGAGTGCATAAAACATCATCAAAATTAAGCTTTTTTACAAAAAAGGCCAGTGATAGATTCCCGCGCAGAGGCCTGACACGGGTCCCAGCTAAGTCCCTAATGTCCTAAAATCCGAGAAATGTCCTAAAATCTGAGAAATGTCCAAAAAGCCTAGAAATAGCCTTAAATCTGATAAACATTCTAAAGTCCTAGAGACATCCTAAAATCCTCAATAAAATTGCAAAGGTGGCCCCAAGGCAAAGCAAGTTGAGTATTCCTGGTCTAAACAGTGCGCTATTAAAGTGGTAATTTCATTTCTTTGAAACTCTCCTGAATTATTTTTAGAAAATGAGGTGTAATGTATGAGTACATATACCAAAATACTCTAACTTCACCTGTTTATTGGGCCCCTTAGGAATAACAACAAAGCCCAAATATCAAATAACACCACAAGCAATTTCACCCAAAAAAAGCTGGAAAACCAAGTCTGTGGTTATTAACCACAATATTAGCCGCTAATATCAAAAGGTTAACAAGCCCCATCTTTCCTGTAAGAGAGAGAGGGAGACAAGCAGGCGAGCTAAATGAGCCAGATAAGGCCAAGATCTCAGCAGGAAGCAAGGATCTCTATCTGCAACATTACAAAAGGGAAAAAAAATTCACCCCTCACAGACTTCAACAAGCTTCAACTTTTAGGTCAAAGGAAAAGTTTACTTTTGGCGACTAACAAGGCTGGGAGTGAGTGAAAAAAATTCAAATGAACACCTACAGAACGAGCTGCGGCCTCTTGATGTATTCTGAAGCGTTCATTGAAAGAAAACTCAACAGAGCGTATGTTCCCATACATCATTAAAGTGCAGGGAAAGTATCTAACCAAACCTCGCTGAAACAGAATGTAATGGAAAAAAAGGAGATGAATTTCACAACAATGGAGTATTCGGCCTCTTGTACAAAAACTTTTTGGTCTTGTAATGCAGTCATCTATGATATGCAACGGCCCAGATGACTGCTTCACCTGTTGCAATGCAGAGCACACACATCTTTACACCAGAATTTATTAGTAGTGAAACACTGCGGGCTTTTAACAACACAGCTGCAGAGTTAAAATAGGAAGGGGGTGTTAGAAACCACATTACGGTGTGGGAAGTCTAATCTATTCAGGCCCAGCAGTGTGGGAGCCCCCGTTTGTCTTTGAGAAATAGGAGCCACCACACCGGGCAAGGAGAGCAAGGGGCTAGAAAATGAGGCTGTCTGCTTGATAAGTATGGGCTGTTACCTCTGTCCCAAATCCACTTTGCTCAGCAGTCATAAAAGGTTTGGGAGCCCAGCTTAAGGTGGTGCCCTGATACGCTGCCTCGCTCTCTCCCTCACAGTTTCTCCCTTGCTCTCAGATGAGAGAGACAGAATGGAGACATGGAGCTTGTGCTGCATTTCCCATCATGAGCCGGCGTTGAAAGCATATTTCTGGATGTTACAGGGCTTACTGTCAAGGTGAGGTGTGTGTGAGCTCAGGTAATGTGTTCACAGAATGCATGTCAAGACATTTTTTTGCTTCAGGGTTTGCAACAACTCTGTCATCGCCAGAAAAAAAAAGTGAATAACTCACTTGTGCAACATGTATTCTATGATGGGTATTTTTGTGTACCAGCCTATATACAGTTTACAATTCCAGCAGAAAAATACACAGTTTTAAAACCATAGGTGTGATATCCCAGAGGAGGCGGTAAAGAGGAGTGGGCGAGGGTCTGCACTCCACACAAAGACCCCCTGTTCTTTCCTATTCTACCCTTGGCGCAGCAGGAAGCCTCCTCCCTTCTTGACCCACCGTCTGAGAGCAGCCATATTGACTGCCCTCCTTATTGAGCCGCTCTTGAGACAGAGCAGACCACTCAAAACCAGTCACTTTTCCAACAACAGAGGCCTTTCTGTGGCTCGGACTTAAGGGACAAGAAATCCTGAAATGAAAACGGGCATTTACAGCCAATGGGAAATGGTCATTACAGTTTAAGAGGCTAAACAGTAATACAGACATTGTGATCATTATGTAGGAAGCAGGGGTGTCGGTTTTGGTTAATTTTGCTTTTGACAGTCTGACACCCATTAACCGGTGACTAACTGGTTACTTAAAAAAAACAAAATAAAAATTGCAAATTGACACAAAATGCAAGAGGCCTTTCCTTTTCTCTTCCAATGCTCTTTTAGCACTTTTACACAAAGATAGTGCTATAGGGCCTAAAACGACCTTTAAGGTTCAAGGTTTATTTATTGTCATTCTGTACATGTTGACACATGAAAAGAAGAAAGAAGAAATGACTTAACACCTATTTCTTATAACTTTTAAAAAAGGCCGATAATAAGACGGAGAGAGCAACATGGTGAAAACACGATTAAAAACAGGGCAACATGTTAAAAACATTGCTTCCTTTGCATTTCGGCGCTGTTTCCACCTCCTGAGAAAACTCCGTCCCCATATTATGAGATCGTACCTTATGAACGGCGAGGCAGCAGAATGGCACAACATTCCCGCCTTGAACAGGCAGCGTAAAAGGTGCTATTCACTTAGTGAGCTTTAGGGCCACGTTTCTAAGCACAAATGATTTAGAGGAGTTGAAATTTGAATGCCATATGATGTAAATGTCTTTCCTTTTACAGTATTTTCTGTTGGTTTTGCTGACAGACAGCTAACCATGTTACCATGCAGAAATAAAGCCTGCTGCCCAGCCTCCAGTAGAGCTAATGCAAATGGGGGTTTGCAGATCAAAATTGAGCTGCTAACTCACCACGGTTACCTGGGGGGAAGACAGGTTGGGCGAAATGTTTCCTCTTGTGGGTAATTCCCGAATGAGTGGCGCTGCTCGCTAGTTAACACCAGCCCTGGCTCGTGTGCAGTGCAGTAAACTGAAGAGCAACAAAATGAACTTGTTGACCTGCATGAATAACAGGTCAATAATATTCCTGGTGGTTAACAAATTAACAGTTAACCGTTGACATCACTAGAAGGAAACAGTTTTCACAGTCTTTGTTCTGTATTCCTGTTATAAATGTGTCACTGGATCCCTGATCTTCAAGACCTTTATGAGGAAACAACAAGCTGAGCGTAGAAAATCTTTCACAGCCCATCAAGGATAAATGGAAACCTTCCACGCAGGTAAAGGTGGAGGCGGGGGGGCTGCTCTGTAATGAAGCTGAGCACTTCATTCACCGAGCTGCTGCCTCTCCGTTATTTCCATCCCTCCATTGTTTGTCCTTCCACCCTCAGCGTCAGGGTCGCTTTAATGACACTAATGGAAATGGTTGTCTGTGCTTCACTCCCACTCTTTCCTCTCCGCCTCTCCTTCATCTTTATACCTGCGACTCTCTCTCTGCAGAATCCTTCATCTCTCAAAACTCCCGTCTAAAGCCCATCTGTCTCCAAGAAACACCTCAGGGAAATAACAATGATCCCGAGACCGAGTGTAGAGGGACGAGGTGTCTTTAATAGAAGAGGAGAAGGAGCTGCAGCTAACTTCCTTCATTCGATGTATGTATCTATTTGGGGAAAAAAAGGAAAAGGTGTGTCCTTTTCCAATCAAAGGACGAGTACGGAGGTCCCTTCAAGGATTCTAATACAGAGCGGCTGCAAGTTGAGGCGGCTAGCTTACTTTCTTTCATTTTGTTAAAACTGACATTTGGGCACTTGACTTGAAACGAATGAAAGAAGTGAAGATTTGAGTGGAGACATCTTTTTCATTACCAAGAAATAGAAAAGAAAGGAGAAGGGGGCACATTCATTAAGACAGATTAGTGTTTTCAATGCTTTGAGAGACATTTATCTCTTAAAATGAGTCTGGAGAAATCTGAGAAAGGGCAAAATCCCAGGTTAGAGGAACAAACCTCCACTGAAGAACCAAAACAGGAAATGACCTGAAAAAGTGCTAACACAAAATAGAGATAATAATAATTTATGATAATTATATTAGTTATATAGTTTGTTTTTTTTTTGCTTCGTTATTTTCTAATAGATCAGCTTGTCAGATGTTACAGCTCATAGTTCAGTTCATTTTTTTGCAGATTTGTAACAGAACTTTTTCAGACTTAGTGTGGCCGGTCATGTATTTCTTTTGGGAGTTGACACCAGGAACAATATCTGACATGCCTGAGGGAGGTAGCTATGATCGGGGACACCACAACCCACCAATTCTGGTGTTCTCAGCGTTCCCCACAGCAGTTGATGAAATGAGGGGTTGAGGCCAAGCCATAAAGGGATGGACAAAATGATTGGGGCGCCGAGCGCACACTGGCTGTCCTGCGCTGGCACCCGCTCAACTGGCAGATTAAAAAGAGGAAAGGATCCAATTTTTTCAGCTCGCAGTTCTCTGTCATCCTGTCTGCTCGGTGCCATTGTAAAACTCTGGAGGCCCGCAGAAAACATGACAGGGTCAGAGGCGGGGCCGGGTCACTGCTACGCCATCAGCTTTGGCTTCACTGAATAGTGCCAGAAAATGTTGTTCCAATACAAATGTCAGTCTCTCTTTAATCAGATGAAGAAACAGATCCTACTCCAACGATCTGCTGGTTAATGGGATTAGTGAATGCTTTGAGCGCAAGAGTCCGGCAAAATATCAAATTTAAACAACCATGTCTGATGTGCACAGTTTGTAACCTGCAGGGATTTTGATCCTGACTCTGTGTCAGGGAATGGCATTCTTACCCTTTAGTAACCGTGTCATGCTGTAGCATAAGAGTAATTAAAGAGTACTTAATCCCTCTTTCCCAAAAACCACACACACTGACCCGTATTTCCTGTTTTGCAGCGAGAGGCTCAACCCAAGACCACCTTAGAGACACGACTGCTGCTGCAGCTTCTGCAACCTATAACCAGCTCCACAACTAACAGTTTAAATAATAAACCACGGTGTAAGATAAAAATATCCAACTGTTGTTCCAACCAAATAAGCAGTTTGAATGCAACACTTTCCATTTTGAAAGTTTTGGGTCTGCATTAGTCCTTCTTTAATGCATTTTATGTTATCTTAAATCATTGCAAAAAATAAGTGACCTACAGTGAAAAAGCAAGTTTGAACAGCAAATTCTTTTTTATATTGTTGGAATTTTTAGGGCTATATATCATTTAAAACAGGAGTCATCAGCACTTTTTTAGGCCGATTACCCCTTAGGCGAAATAGAGACAGAGCAGGGGACCTACCACTACATAATTTGCATAAAATGAAGGTGTATGTTAAACTTGCCGACAGTAACGTGGTACAGATTAAACTGCCATGCATTAACATACCCAGTATATACTCATAGTGGACCCCCTATGGTTTGACGACAGCCTGTTGAAGACCCATGGTTAAAAAAAATACAACTCCAGTACGATTACCTTTAAAGTAATACTGATGCCAATAGAGTGATTTATTAGATATTTTTTCTACCTTATATAATACTCATCATGTAAATGGAAAGATTCAGTTGCGCAAAATGCCACAGGATACCACAAGCTTGTATTATAGCCATATTTTCGAACATTTTGATGACATCTCGGCATGCTGAACTGCCAACTCAGCCATAAACACCACCCTCGACGGACTGTACGGGTTGTAGCTGCTGCGGTCGAAGGCCAAGTTAGTGCCTCGCTTAACCGAAAAATGCTTGGTGACAGCAGAACCATACAAATTGTCACCTTTTTCTATAATTCTTTTTCTCTTTGTGTATTTTGAGTATTTTAAAGGTCAAAAGTCCTGACTGAAGACCACAGTCTCAGGGATAGTTTGACTTTTGTTGAATCACATCATTTTCTTACTTAAGCTGAGTCAGTAAAACCCATAGATTTCTTTTTTGTGTGAGTGTGTGTGAGTGTGTGTGTGTGTGTGTGTGTTCGTGTGTCACAGCATGCAGTTAAAAGAGAATGCTGAATGGCGAGCTGAAAATTGGCTCCTCTGAAAAGTAGGGAAATAGCCCTCCAATGCTGAATGATTCATGCTTTGCACTCATTAGCGTGGCATTAATTTTTCATCAACGTTTACAACAATTACATTTGGAACCCGTGTTTCTGAAATATGCATATTTGTATTCCTCCGCCATGGCAGCGCATTTGAGCTGGATATACATGTAATCAAATTGTGCTCTCAATAATGGAATTAGAGAGTTTACAAATACATAACTCTTAATTAAACTTGATCGTAGCGACACTTAGTAATTAGGCTAAGCTAGACTCCCGTCACTATTCAAAATGCCATCAGAACTGCAGAGACAAAAGAGTCACTATGGGTTTTTCCCACTGTGTAAATACTACCACTACCCCCAAAGCAAACTATCATTTATACCATATATATTCATATATAATTGCAAATGATACCACATTAACCTTGTTATCCTAGGAGACATATATACTGATGTAAATAATTAAATACACAGAATAAATTAATAAAATAATGGATATAAAAATGAAACCGGCTATTATATTCTATTATTTTGAGTATGGCTGAACATCAATACATGAAAGTAACACCTGAAGAACGGACTGCAAGACAAAGCTCCAACAGACGAGGGTGTTTGAGAGGGAGATGGAGATCCAGGAGGGACTGGGTAGACGGAGGAACCTCTCTCACCTCCCCTGGTTGTGATAATTAACCAGCACTGATTGAGGCTTGAATTCCCCCTCTTATCAGGCTCCCCACGGGCCCTCGTTGAAGAACTGGCCCACTGAGACGATGGCGGCACATGCGATCAAACTGTGAGAGTTTGTGTAGAAACGGTGTGTGTGGGTACAGTGTGTGAGAACGTCAAAAACTCCGCCTCACCGTGAATAATTGGAAAGCAAAACAGCGAGAAACAGCATGTTTCTTAAGCTAAATGGGCACCCACGGAGCAGTCAGACTAAAGGTTAAAACCATCACTTAATGTCAGGATTTGAGAATTAGGATAACCTTTCATGGTTATCAGAGAAGGCTGACTAAAAATCTCACTATGGTGGCTTATGCCATTATCTGCTGTTTTTGAGTAAGATTCCCTTCAAATCGAACTCAATACTTGTAACACGATTAAGCAGAGATCAAATGAACATTTCCTTTTGACCTATGAGACATTACAGCATCATTCAAAAAAAAAAACACAATATAGGAGCAGGTGGTGTTTTTAACAAAGAGAGAGCTAGTGTGTGAAATATCAGTAGTAGGGATGTAAACAGCAAGAATATTTTCGACCTGTTATGCATGTCCGACCTACGCTCCACTGGCAAAAATTACCCACTCAGGCACGCTCGAAGTTCAAGTGAGACATGACCTGAGACAACAAATCTGTAAAACAGTGAAAAGAATTCTCTGTCCACAAGTCGCGATGTATATATGTGCCTCACAGACCACTGCCATCTAGTTAAGTCAACTTTATTTATAAAGCCCAGTATCATAAAACACGGTTTGCCTCCGAGGGCTTTACAGCATCACATCCCTCTGCCCTTAGACCCTCACACTGCCTAAGGAAAAACTCCCCAAAAAGAACCCCTGAAAGTTGAATTACATTGATGACAAAAAGAAAGGCGCATGTCATATTACAATAATGACAATGCTGCCTAAAAGAAACATTACTGCAACCTTTTCCATCGCCGTGTCATTTGTTGCGTGTAACTTTGACTCTTCCAGGACGCACTGAAGTATGAAGGCAGTCATGTTCAAAATGTTTGTAGTAGACGTACTTTCGAACATTGAGGGAGTATAAATGGTACCAGTTAATCTGTGCTTTGCTATGGAAAGTAAAATTAACCAAATCTGACATCCCTAGCCAGTACTATACAGTAAAAAAAAATGCCCCAAATTCTTTCAAGACATTGTGATTTTTGAAGTTTTCAGTTAGCTCTGCCATGCATGAGTTATCTGATACGGCTTTAAAAATCAGCGAGCAGTGGGCAAACATGGCCAGGAAGCAGTTGACACACTGGGCAGATTGAGCCCAGTTCCTCCTCTCTACATGAACAACAACAGATGAGATAGTCATCTGAGACAGGAAAGCACATTCATCTTGCCACCCACCAGCTCCACCCCGTCCCCACCAACCCCGATACTAAAGAAAATCATGCGGCTGTAATGAGATATCCTATAGATTTTTTAATGAAACACAATATTGCATTCTCTTGCCCCTGGTTTTCTCTGCTATCACACTCACTCACACAAACACATACACACAGAAAGGAAGGAAAATCAATATAATCCAGTATGCCTTGCAAAGTCAAACACCCGGCAATTTATCAGTATTGGATTTCAAAGTCTGGATCTTTGGCCTGTTTCGTCCTTGACTGCTGTCATTTCTTTTTAATCGTGAAGGAAAAGAATTGAAGGGGATGCCTACATTTCCCTCACAGGGTGGCAATGGTTAATACAGCATCTGGTACGAAGAGCTGAGGATGAAAGTCACATCGGACAAGTCTACTGGAGGTCAAACCCAGCCGCTCAGTTGATCACAGACTCTGGCTCGGGCTCCTTTGAGCGCTCAAGTGTGGCCAATCTCCCTCTGATAAGCTTGCTGCCAATTACCAGCCCCAGACACAAAAACATTTCAAACTATCTCAATTTCCCCCTCTTGTTAAGATAAGCATCTGCATGCAAATTCTGCTAATTACAAGAAGAAAGCTGAGTCACCCGCTTTTAAATTCCCAGCGAACATTAGCTGACTATTACAGACTAATTCTTATCACATGAACAGAAATGATAGAATTACTTTCCTCTGAAAAAGAAAAAGTCTTGACATAGTCTCCAATTTGTATCTTTTCTATCTCACACTCAACAACAGTGTCTTCCTCTATAATAACCCCACCACTGTGCCGTTAACTCTTTAAAACCTGAGTAAACTGGCTTTATTTCTTTAAAAAAATGGGAAGTTACAAGTTATGAGTTACAAAAAAATTATCTGAAATTTAGCACAAAAAAAAGTTTTTAAAAGGTTAAAAATAATAATAAAAATAAAATTAGAAATAAATATATGAATAAATAATAATAATATAATAATAATAATTTAAAAAATAATAATTATTTAGCATTATCATTATTATTTTAAAAATATAAGATATAGATAGATATATAGTTATATTTTAGTAGTAGTAGTTTTCTGGACA